>NC_056741.1:1940603815-1940711315 GCF_019279795.1 Protopterus annectens
ATGGACTTCCTCAAGGCCTTTGACTTGGTCCCATACAGGGGGCTGATATGAAAACTGGTAGGGTTGAGGGTAAGACCAAGACTGAAGAAGTGGATCATTTCTCTGCCAGGAATAAGTAAAGAGACTTCTGGAATATTTTGAGAGTAGGTTCTGGAGAGCAGCATTCCCAAGTGTGTTTCTTTCAAACATATCTAAGTCAGTAGAAAACAGTGTCTGTCTTTTTTGTAATGAAAGAAGGATTGTTGCAACGTAGAGGCTTTGGGAGAAGTCTAGGGAAGAATATGTAGAATTGTGACCAAGATGAATGAAATGTGACAGCTAAAGCTCACTGCAGACATTCAAACTATGGCACTTGGTTCACAAAAGCATTCAAGTGACGTATTTCCTAGGGATGTGGAGCTGATATCATCAGACTAAGAAAAGGATTTAGACTCTGCTTTCCCTTTAGGTACATACATGCTTATTTCATTTCTTTATAGTCCTTAAAAAGAAACACTGTATAGATAAAAACAAAAATAATCAGAAAGAGAAAGATATGAAAAATAGGTATGCCGATAATATCATGTACTCAATGCAAAGTATTACCAAATACTGATCATAAAATAACTATGTTGATTTATATCTGAAGAACTAGCAAAATTCTTCTAAACAAATGATAATGGAGGGCATTCTAAAGGAGGTCTCATTGTTACTTGACATAATTAAAGAAGGTTACTGATTCCACAGAATTGGTGTCAGGGAAGTAGAATTTTATCTGCCTGAGGTTTCAGGCCTGGTACTGGGAACAAACATTAGTCCCTTGTGTGATGATCTATGTAATTTGACAGGAACATAGGGAACCACAACCACTTGTAAATAGACAGGATCCATGTTCTGTGTGGCTTGATCACTGACTAGTAAGATCTTAATTGTGGGTCTCATTATAATAGACAGTCACTTGAGATTCTTTTACACTGCAGTAATAGGACAGAATCCAAAATGTAGTTATAGTCGGAGCTGCAGAGTTTTTGATTCAATGCAGGTGAGCAAGATTAGTACCTGACAGATTTCAGTAGAAAGCATTTGTTTTTTAGTGTAATTAAGCCACTGAATTCAAAACTATTTCCAATTCAGCAGAAAGAAGCTATTTAATCCAGTGATATTTTTCTTTTAGAAGAAAACTGACCTAATGACTGCTGACATATTGTTCTCCTGTATCTGTGCACAATTTAAAGCCATCCACAGATCTTTAATGTTTGATGTAAACTCTGATCATCTCCATAGAAGATATGTTGGGTCAGGATATGAATTTGTGAGGAGAAGACTTTGATTGGCTATAGCACAGGCTCAGTTTTACTAGAACTTCTCTTCATTTACCTAAATGTATTCTAAATCAAAATGGAAACCAAACTCTCTTTATGCTGTTAAACTTGGGCATCTGTGCTGACAGAAGGAGAGGTATAACTGAGTAACATCACCATAAAAGTGATATGTAATATGTCATCTTTGCTTGATTAAACTTAGTGGGAGTGTATATACCATGAACTAAAATGGAGTCCTGCAGTACTATGCACTTTAAAGGGTTTCTGTCTAAGGAATTAATCCCAACATTCATCCTATGACAATGGCTAGAGGGGTCTATATCAGAAGAGCGAAAGCTGAAAACAGTGAATGCTCTTATATCGAACTTAAAAAAACAAAACCACACAATGTTGAACGGCCAGAACAGCGATTTTTTTCCCAGGGAAAAAAATCGCTGGGCTATTCTCAGGATTTTGCTGTTTCCTCCACTGTGGTGCGATCTCAGAGTTGGTATATTTAAGTTGTGTGTGTGTGTGGGGGGGGGCACAGTGAAGCCCCCACTGTATTTTGTCTGTACATTTTCTTTTGTTTTTTTTTTTTTTTGGAGCAGTGATTTTTTTTCCCTGGGAAAAAAAAAATCGCTGTTCTGTACATTTGACATTGTGTGGTTTTGTCTTTTTAAGTTCGATATAAGAGCATTCATTGTTTTCAGCTTTCGCTCTTCTGATATAGACCCTGGCTAGAGTAGTAACAGATAAACTACTCAGCTAGATTGGTCGCACACATTATGAAGATGGTCCAAAAAGATCCCGTGATTCATCCATTAAGAGGACAAAGAGAGTCTCAGTACTGTATCCGAATGAAAAACTATATCAGAATGGTTATACGAGATCATGCAATGACAAATAAAAATAAAGTCAAAATCAAAGTGAACTTTATTGTCATTCACACCGCACAAAGTCCAATTGAACAGAATTGCATTACTTTGAACTCAATGTGCATACGACATACAATGATATTAATATAGCAATAACACATATACTAATGCTAATCCAACAATAACAACTGTAAGACATTTATGCAGTGCAGTAACAAGTACAATGACATGTATCAAGACTATTCCACTTACATGTCCTCGTCAGTACCCAGAATATTGCACAGATAATATATTGCACAGATCAGAATCAGATAGATTTCAAATTGCACGGAATGCTAACTTGGCATATTGCACAGAATGTTAACTTGGCATCTTTAATATTGCACATAAGGTATAAGATTGTACTTTCATAGAGTTATAGCATATGTCTGTGAATTACTTCAGCGTTGTAATTCTAGACCTCGATGACCAGCATGGTGTATGTTATTACTGGAGTTCAGAAGTCTGATGGCTTGTGAAAAAAAGCTTTATTAAATCTGGTGGATTTGCACCGTAAGCTACAGTATCGCCTGCCTGAAGACAAACACAAGAACATACCATGGGCAGGGTGATTGCAGTCTTTGACTATTTTCATGCTTCTGCTGAGGCACCGAGCAGAGTGCAAGTCCTGGATAGATGGGAGAGTGGACCTGATAATTCTCTCTGCCACTTTCCCCACCCTCTGGAGAGATTTGTGATCTGGAACCATGCAGTTTCCATACCACACCGAGAGATTACTACTCAATATGCTTTTGATGGTACCCCTGTAGAAGGTTGTGAGAACTGAAGGTGGTAGTTTTCCTCTCCTCAACCTTCTTAGAAAGTGTCGATGCTGTTGTGCCTTCTTGACAATGTGATTAGTGTTTATTGACCAAGACAAGTCTTCAGCGATAAGCACCCCCAGGAACTTGGTGCTCTTCACCCTTTCCACGGTTTCTCCTTTGATTGTGAGTGGAGAATGAGTCTTGTGTCTCTTCCTGAAGTCTACTATTATTTCCTTTGTTTTATTCACATTGAGAGCCAGGTTGTTGTTGTCACACCAGCCAATCAATTGCTTCGTTTCCTCTCTGTAGGCTTTTTCATCAGGCTTTTTCATCACCATTGCTGATGAGACCCACCACAGTAGTATCATCCACAAACTTAATAATGTGGTTTGTGTTGTACCTAGTGATGCAGTCATGTGTCAGCAGGGGATTTAAGACACATCCTTGAAGTAATCCTGTGTTCAGTGTGATGTTCATTGAGGTGTTGCCTATGCATACCTTCTATGTTCTGTCAATAAGAAAGTCCAGAATCCAGTTGCATAAAGGAGTACTAACATCCAGAGGGACCAGTTTCTCAATCAGATGTTGGGGGATGACCATGTTGAAGGCCGAGCTGAACAGACCTCTCCAATAATCTTCACTAAAAATCTAAATTTAAAGAGAGGTCAAAAATTCTCCATCCTCTTAGGATCTATTCTTTTTTTTAAGACTAGAGGTAATTAAAGCCTTTTCTTTTTAAGGATGGGTAAAAATTGTCAAAAAGCCCCTACATTGTGGAGAATAATTACCAAGCAGGCCAGGACTGGGCCCAGTCTGCAGTTGTTTAATTAAACATCTAAAACTACACCTTTGATAGTCAACATATCTGAAGACAGTCCAAGAAGAATAGTCTGTGTTTAGTCCACTAGCAAGCTAAATAGGTACATAAAAGGAGTCCCTGACTGTAAACATATAATCTGCAAAGAACCATACAAACTACTCACATCTTGTAGACATTATGTCTCTATGAGTGTTTAGATAAGCTGGGCTTTACATGTCATCACCAACTGAAAAGAGCACTGCTGGATGGTTTGATGAGGCAGATGTCTCACTGGACAAGAGAAATGTTTTCTTATATGAGCTCTCTGACTGGTACAAAATATAATATTTTCTCAGTTTAAGCCTGGACTCATGTAATGTGTTCTATACTTTGTGTGCTCCAACCTCTGACTCAGCCTGCACTTCTAACAGAGCACTTTGTCGAATCACTGCTTAAAAATAGTAAGTTTTGGACATACACATTCTGAGCTGATAGCTGTCAGAGGACCTTTGAATGTCACATTGTAGACTTGCATAAGGTTGTGTGAACTATCAGTGCTACTCTCATCCTGGAAATGGGGTGACACGCCCAACCTTTGCATGGAATAAAATAAATGACAAAAAAATGCACAGATACTCTGTTCACAGTACAAATAAATAAAACAAATGATGGTGATAAACAAATTACAGAAAGTATATCCTCAGGAACTCATCTGATCTAAATAAGCAACTTTCATGCAGTTACATAGTCTCGAAGGTAAAGCATCGCAAACCTCTCAACTGTCCAGATTTCTGCAGAATGTGCAGATTTTTGCCTCATATTTTTGGTCTCTTCCTCTTAAAATTTGTTTTTCTGGCAAAATACAGAAGATTGAAGTCACTAAATAATGATATTCATTTGAGTTTCAGACTTCATATCCTTCAGAAAATGCAAGCTAACACAATATTCTAAAAACATTATGAGTTTATAAGAACAGTATTTAAAATCAATCCATATTATTGGGTCTTTGTCCTCCATTATTTAAGGCTTTGTCCAGATTTCTTGTGTTAGGATGTTGAGAGGTATGAGCAAGTGCCTTTTTGTATTTTTGCACCACCCGCATTGCGTTCCCACCCCAAAACCCTCATACGTCATTCTGAGGTCATAGCAGATCAGACAAAGTGCAATCATATGACACATTAGAGAAAAATGACTCTTTGTCTCCTTCTCTGAGATGCTGTAGTTGCAGAGTCTTTTGGATATTCATCTTCAAGTCAAAAAACATAAAAAATACATAAATACAGAGCAACTTGAAGGAAGTGCCTTTGGTGAAAACTAAACCAGAAACATTACAGACACCATGATGTTGGCTCCTGTCTTCAAATATTGCCATATAATTGAATCAGATTCCATCATATCCTGGTATAATTTAGTACTTTCAGGTTATTAGAACCGAGATAGACAAAATGTTTAAGATACTATAAACAGCAGAATCATAAGTGCACTGAATAACTTCTGATGCTGTATTTATAGATGCCAAGAGTAGCGGCATATTGATACATCCTACAAGGTTTTAAATTACATTCAATTTACAGTTTTCAGAAGATTCATTGTTTAATACACACACACACACACACACACACACACACACACACACACACACACACACACACACACACACACACTTCTTTGCCCTGGAGCCCCCCCACTAACCATCAAACATCTCCCTAGGGTCTCCCTACTCACCCACTTAGGTGCTGATGGGGGGCCATCCTTCAATAATTTAATAGACAAAATGTGATACAATCTCAGCAGAGCACTCCTCACAAAGTTTATTTTTCACCAGTTAAGCGCGTTCATCTCTAAATACTGGGACTTCTTCAGTACTGATACACATACACTCAGTACTCCTTAAATAACAACCAAACTCATAATACAAAAGTCACATGACACTATTTCAAATGACCAAAACGTCTCCCAGTATTAGACATGACAATGTCTACAAATTTCTATTACTAATCGCATATTGTTAAAAACATTTAATTATTTAAAAGCTCTTTACTTTAAATGTATTATACAACAAAATATGTATTATTATTGTGTGCATGTGTGTGCATATATATGTATATATATATATATATATATATATATATATATATATATATATATATATAGTGTGTGTGTGTGTGTGTATGTGTATGTATATATGTGTGAAAACTTTCACGTTTTTAATGATTGCAGCTTCAAAACACTTTGCAATGAAACACTGTCATTCAAACCTGGAGATATGTTAGCACTCAAACCTAGCTGACAATAAAGCTCTTTAAGCTCAACCCCGTTCATCCCTTGAACTGCCCTTAGGACTTTTAAGAACCTTCCCAATAAAGAAAATCAAAATAATGGCCAGGACATTCCATTAAAATACATTCTTACCATTAGCATGTTCCACATCATAAATACGTTTGTAAATGTAAAGTTCTGACCAATGTACTTATGTGGAATATGTCAGACACTTGACGCATACCAAAGCAGATAATTCCTTTAGTAAAATAATTAAAGGTCTGAATATCATTAAATAGGAATCTAGAACTGAAATGCTATGGACATATTCTTCTGCAGTCTTTCCAAAGGAGTAAAACTCCCACCTGTTCTGCATACACCAAGAACAGAGATGCATGCAGTAGTAACCTCAGATACAGAGAGTTCCCTGACTGTGTTTAAAAGGCTCATATGTGTTACAATTTCTGTTGATTTACTTTATCAACATTACTGAAAAAGTGGACTGGCTGCAAAAGCTATGAAGTCATTCAAGGAGTTACATGTAACAGTATTTATCTTACACACCTTGATGTGTCACCCGTCATCGCAGATGCCAGATTTGAGTTAATAAGGTCTGGAAATCAGATTGCGCTTTGGCTGTGGCATGCTGTGGAACCAGACTTGTGGTAAAGCGTAATTGCAACCTGACCATATAAGAACTGTAGAATTTCATGTTCACCTTCCATAATGCCTTTAAGCGGGATGCATGTGTTTCCTGGAGTTTAGTGGTCAAGTAAAAGTTTTACATGTAGCATTTCCTTCAAGCTTTAAAATTTACTATTACATTGCATTAGTATAGGGGCTTGGGTTTGGGCTGGAGATGTGCATAGTTGAGCTTTTTGGGTCCTTCCAGTTTAGATCAAGGGTACCTGGTGGTGTAACTTATTAATATAACAAATGTTCATCCTGTATGCCTTGTGGCATTCACCTTAACCTTTAGGAAGCCTCTTAGGTTTCATATTGTTTAACTAAGCAAAGTGCTTCATGTCAGCATTTTTAGCCTCCAGCAAGCAATACTCATAGAGATATTCAAGATGATGTAAGTGTGTTTATATTTTTTTTATGAAAGTTGAAGTATCTCACCTTTCCTCTGCTTTTCTTGTAGTTTAGCAAAGCCTTTCTGGAAGATAACTATATTAGGTCTTATTTATACTTGTAATTCTGCTAACTTGCCAGACTCTACTATAGTTCACTGCACATTTCTCTGTCAGCACTGTACTTTGTTTTAAGCTGAACAAGTCTTAGCATGGCCAACATCTGGTGCCAAAATGTACCTGTCATATATACATCTATATTATTTTATTCTGCTGTGTTTTTATGCTCAGTCAGCTATATCTTGCAGCTAACGTGTGGTTGTTAGAAATCCCAGCTGCTACTGAAAATTAGACTTTCACGTTGAGGATACTTGAGTGCAGTGTGTGCCCATAGTTGACATCACATGACATGTTTGCTGTGCTGCACCCCATTCTACTTTTAGTTTTTTAAAATGTTTTAAGAAAACATCTTGACTAGATACTGATCTGCTTTAGTACTTATCTTACCACACTGACATATGCCATTCCTATCTTATTCTACAATAAAATTATTTTGAATTCTGTTGTTTTTGTTTGTTATGCACTGGTCCTCTTTGCCCTACCATCTGCTGTACACAGAACTTACCTAATTGCTCTGCACAGAATGTAACCTCTGTAGTAGAGCTGGCAACACATCAAGCAAGGAAAAGAGATTATTGGTCAATGTGGGTATCTCACTGCCTGGATATTTGGGCGTTCCCTGCTAGATGAGTGCTATATTCCTCTTCTTAGTTTCTCCTTTCCTTTAGTTTCATCTGTAAGAACTTGCAAAGTTGTTGGTGGCCTTTCTGAGCATGTCTTCCTCTGCCAGTGATGCAGCACACACCGTTTTGTCTCAGATTCTGCGACTTTCATTTGCACTTATAATCACATTCTTTCTTATATTGTTTAATTTTATTTCCTCACTGGAAACATCCTTCTTTGCCTCTAGTCTGTTTTGACTGCATTGGTTTATTACATATGCAGCTCTTTTTCTTTTAAAAACATCCTAGGAGACTGTGGAACAAATCTGTACAGAACTGTCAGAATGCAGCAAATGCAGTTTATCAGTGTACATAGGAAGTCGTGAAAAGGCGCAAATTTGAGATGATGAAGCCTACGAAAGTGACTGCAGTTGGAGAAAGATATAGTGGGGACAGATGTCTTACAACGCAAGGTTTTGTTGCATAAGTTGTATAAGTAATACGTTTATTTAATGCTTCCTCTCTCTTCACACAGGTATTACATTCTGCTTAGTCAATTCCCAGGTGAGAAAGTTCCCTGTTCCTTCACTCCATCCTAGCCGTCACTAGCTGACTTTTGATGACCTGCAAGTTGTCAACATGGCAGGAAGTACAGCTCTTCATGACGTTAGCTTTTGTTGAATAGTGCTTTCAGATTTTATTGAGGCATATGTGACAGTTTTTCCTGCTTTGCAGTAGTTTGTGCCAAAAATGATTATATCCAGGTGATATTCAGAATGTTTCAGATTTTATTGGCTTAAATACACTACTCTCTGTTTTATCCGGAACAAGGTTTGGGTTGGTAACAACTCCTCAGAGGCATTGAGAGAAATGTGCTGCAGATTAGCAGTTTGCATCTGTTCAGTCTGTCATGTCACCTTTGACATGATGACTCTCTTTTTATGTAAGTCGCCTTTTATTACACCAGAATCTCTTCAGAGTTCCTAGTGCTGCTGTCTCTCATTGTTGCTTTGGCCTCCCTGGCATCCTGTCACATTAGCTTTGTGATTTGCATCTGTACTGTTGAGTGAAAATTTGCTGACGCATGGAGATAGCCCTATCCACTGCCCCCTTAATTTACAGATGTAAGAAAATGCAAAGTTACAGATTACAGACAAAGTTGAGAGGCAGTTGTTATGTTACTAAAACTTACTTGGGTGAAAATATTGTGCTTGCCAACAATGTTCATAAAAGCATAATCTGAGTAATCTGAGATTTAAACTCTCCAGCCTTATTTGGATATGTGTGTTTACTGATGTTTACTGAGTTTATGTATTGATTATGAAATGCGTAAAACACATAGCATCATCAGATATCTATAGTGTGCAGATGCTTAGGATGCTAATGTCTGCATGAAAGGAAAAAAAGGGACAACTTGAGTTGTAGGAGAATAATTTCAGCAACAGGTTCAGAGCTACAAATGCAAACAGGAGTCACGCCTGGGGATTCAAAAAGAACCTCACTGCTGTTGGTAAAAGTTGCAGCCAAAAGAGACTGTTTCCATACTGCAGGAAATTGCAATTTAGACTTGTTAGTTGCAGTGAGGAAAGACCTGATTATTGGCTAACTACTAGGAGTACAATAAGCAATTTCCACTGGTGGTCCATACATCGTATTGGGACAGTCACCCTCCTCATTCACTCTAACACACACACACACACACACACACACACACACACACACACACACACACACACACACACACACACACACACACACCAACATACTTGCCTGTCCCTGAGTTAAAAGAATGTCCCTGATGTATCCTCTTATTTTTTTAGCCCCTCACACATCAGAAGTGATTACAGACATTAGATTTCATTCTTCTTACTGTTTATAAAGTGCATCGTGATGCTAGACCTGTTGCTCTATTAAAATCTTATCCCAGCTAGCTATAAAAGTTCTCTCTTGTGTTGTCTAGTGTTCTTCATGACTTTCTCCCAAAGCCCCCCCCCCCATGGACACACCCTATTCCCCTCAACTGTCCCTGATTTTACAGACACTCCCATTGTTGCTTCTTGTATGTGCCCAGTCCCTTGTAAATCATGGACTGTTGTAATCATTGAATAATGCCAGGTATTAGAGTTTCAGATATTATTATTATTATTATTATGTAAACAAAGCCCTACTTCACTAATTGATGAGTTAAGTGTAGTAGGTTAAAACTCCTGCTAAATAAGGTGCTATCTGTGTCAGGGACACAGGGTTTGAAATACCTGGCTTTTTACTTTTTTTATTTTTGAATGCTTACATAATATTTTAGCAGTATTCCTAGTGTCAAGTGTTAATGCAGGGGATTAACACACTGTATGTTAAGTGCTTGAGGCACAGGATCTGACTGTCTTTATGTGAATAAGTACTTTGGGCACAGGGTCTGACTCTCTTTATGTGTTTCAGTACTTGGGGTACAGGGTCTGACTCTCTTTATATGTTTAAGTACTTGGGCGCAGGGTTTGAATCTTTTTATGAGTGTAAGTACTTGGGGCACAGGGTTTAAATCTTTATATGTGTTTGAGTACTTTGGGCACAGAGTCTGAATCTTTTTATTTGTGTAAGTACTTGGGGCACAGGGTCTGAATATTTTTATATGTGTAAGTACTTGGGGCAAAGTGTCTGAATATTTTTATTTGTATAAGTACCTGGGACACAGGGTTTGAATATTTTTTATGTGTAAGTGCTTGGGTTACAGGGTCTGAATCTTTTTATTTGTGTAAGTACTTGGTGCACAGGGACTGAATCTTTTTTATGTGTGTATGTGCTTGGAGCACAGGGTCTGATTTTTTTTTATGTGTGTAAGTGCTTGGGGCAAAGGGTCTGAATCTTTTTAATGTATCTAAGTACTTGGGATACAGGGTCTGAATCTTTAACATGTGTAAGTACTTGGGGCACTGGGTATGATTCTTTTTAAATGCCTTTATTGCGCACTATGTAGAGGATATCTGGTGTGTAGTTCCCCCTGCCTTATGTCTTTCATGTTGCAAAACTTTTTTGTATTGTGTTTAAGTGCCTTTAAGGCAGAGTATATAAAATTATCCCTGGTGTACAGTGTTTCCTTCACCCAGTGTTACAGGAGTTACTCATTTGCCTAAGAGTATGGGTATGACAGCCCCACTCCACTTAAAAAAGCACAGCTCTTCACCCAATTGCACCTATGGACACACTCACTCATTCACTCATAAATATACACGCATGCACACACAGACACACATCCTACCTATCCCCTAAGTATCCCTCTTACTGCAACCTCCCTGTAAGAGACACACGCTCACTCTCCGCCATAGCCCATGCTATATTTAATAAAACAAATAAGTAAAATCTAATATCGATATCGGGGCTATGTTAACTAAAAGAAGATTATTCAAAACCCAAACATCTAAAACTTTGCAATGTCACTAGTCAAAGCAACAATCTTCCCAAGACCGCAAAATGCAAAAATGAATTATTTTCCACAGGGCTACTAGCCCCCCCCCCCCCATTTGGGGCAAGCCCCACACCCCAAAGTTAAATTTATATATCAACTCCAACATTGGACAGGCTTGAAGAAGTGTGTGAAAGTGAGGACAACATAGACACCCACCTTCTTGCTATTCTCCAAGCATCCATGACAGAAAACTTGCAATCTTTCAGCTTCAAAATTTAGAAGATTGATCAATGGGCCAATGACTGAGTAGAGCCCCTATCGATATTATATGTGCACAATGCACATTTAAGTATTCCACTACAGTATTGTTGACATTATTGTCTGAATATATTATTAGTTATTTTATTAATATTTTCATATATTAAAAGACTATGCCCCATTTCAGAGACATGTTTACAGTGAATATTTATTTTATATTAATTGAATTAGCTAAGCTGAACAGACACAAATGCCACTTTTCAGAGGTATATGGGGAGTAATGTTGAATTAAGTGACTTAAATTCAGTTCACAGACTAACACTAGAGGTTGAGGGAATCAGACTCAAAATGGGCTTAAACTTTTGTACTAAATTTCCTGATAATGCAAGATGCCTTGACTTATGAGAGATGCTTTGTGGTTCCTTTAGCTTGTGAGTTTTGAATAACTGATTTCACATGTGATAGTCTGAACTATGGTTTGCATTATCTCCGATTGGTGGTTTAGGCCATGTCAACAAAATCCTGCTGTAACTTACACAGTGAGAAGTTGTATGTTTTATTCATTCAGTGACAGCTTGAGATAATCGCTGAGTATGTAATGGCACAGTATAATTGCTGTATCGCATGAGTGATGTGCCATTCTTAAGATGCACCATTAAAGAAAGTCTGTCTCCATCCTCTCTTCCCCCACTTCCCATAGGTGAATAAAGTAGTGTGCATGCGGCACGTAGCGTCACATCAGCAGCAAACAAATGGGCAGAATCAGGCTGAGATGCCATTTAGTGACATGAGGGTGTCATGTAAAGCTAGTGAACAGACATTTACCACTGACTGTGCTAATGCTACTTACAGAGATAAACTGCTGTGACCTTTGATTATTTTGCATAATTTCATGGGATAAAGTATGCAAAACTGCTTCAATAACAGTGTTGATGAACAAATGCTTAGATTAATAGTAGGGTTATTGTACAAATGCACAGGTACTGTTTATACATTCTGTCTACACTCTGCTTCTACTAATAAATAAAGGTTGCCTTTTCTGCCCGTTGGAATATCCAGTGGAATTTGTTCCAGTATCTAGGTGAAAAAAGCTATTTGGAAATTGATTAAATGTTCTTGTATTGTTTTTTGGTAACTTCTAAAGTACTTTTCCTCCAGATTTGTATGTCATATTGTGCTGGGTTTGCTGAGATCAGTAGCTTCTACTGTAGCATGTACTAAAATCATTGCATTCTTTAAAGGTTGGTGCATCTTACTACAATTTTGCATTTTAAGGGATGGTTCTCAGTTATGAGAAATGACAAATACAAACATCTATTAAGACAACAAAATAATATTGCCCATGTGACATTATAGCTTACTGGACATGTCATGTCTTATTTCCTTTGGGGTAATGAAGAGATGTTCCTGACTGTAGCAGGATAATTGCATTTCTGTTTGTAACCCATATATGAGTGGCCTGTATTCCAAGTTTATTTTTACATTCTGCAATTGTGTGTAATACACATTTTATAAAGCACATGGTTTTTGTTTATATTTCATTTGGAACATGAGTTCTTAAAAATGTATTCCCACCACATGAAATACAAGCGATCTTCCCCTGTAAAGAAATTACAGGTAATCACTGATTCCCAAGAGAGTGTCATATAGGTGGATCGACCAGGTATTTCTCTTTACATCAGAGGTTGCTTTTTCCTTTGTGAAGGGGACAGCTTTCTTTCTTTCTGGAGTCCTATATTTCTATGCTGTGGTTCCTGGACTGGGATCTTATAATAAATTAATTTTCATATCAGAACTAAGCAGTAGTTTAAATAATCTGCTATAGTAAAAGATATGTTGTGATACAAATTCCATATAGAAGTTGTTGTTGTTTGTCTTTCAGCTTTTCCCGGTTAGGGGTTGCCACAGCGGAACTCCGGTCCGCTAATGATTGGCAGTTAGTTTTTTTTTTTTTTTTTTTTTATGAAGTATGTTGTAAATAATGTACTTTGAAACATTCCTTTGTGTAGCAACACTGTATCATGCACCCACTATAGTATTTAACACTTAGAATTAAGGCTGACCCTGAAAGTCAGTGGCTTTCAACTACACCCATAAAGTAGCTTCACTCTTTGCCTTTTTGCTTTTTTCAAATGGAAAAAGAATTCTGGTTGACTGTTCGTTCTAAGAGTGATTTCTAGCCTCTGAATAAAGGTACATTGCAGATCTCTCACATATTTAGAAAACTGTAACACAGTCTTCAATAAGAATTAATCCCTTTAATCCATATACTTCTGCAGCATTCTGGTACCATGAACTTGCCCTGCTTAGCATGTTAAAGATCTTTGAGGGGAGCAAATTCTAATCTGCAGAAGTGGAAAAGATTTCCATTGAAGAATAGATTTTTAAATTAAGTAAATGATTAGAATGCAAGATTTAAAACTGCATAATAAGCAGAACATCCACATCCTCATTCAGATTTGCTTCTTAGGTAATACAGACATACATTTTTCTTTTAGCTTGAAACTGACTGCTTTTAGGTTTGCTAAGCTTTAGGTGGTTAACCTCTGGGTGAGACCCCATGTCACTGTTCTTGTGAGTATAACTAGCTTAGAATAAAGCTTTTAAGTTAATTGCCTTAATGCATTGATCCTTCTAGCATTTGGGAAATCAATAAGATTGGCCTTTTAAAGAAACCCATTTGCTGTCACCCAGGTTCATTCAGGGTTACAGCCATGGAAACAAAAATATCTGCACATCCGTTTTTGACATAATTGCCTGTGGTTCCAATCCTCATTTCATGCAAGCATCTCTGTTATTTGTAATCACTTTAAAGACAATGGACATTAATGCATACTCTTGGAGAGATATTGTTACACGTCTGTACTGTATACATTATGTTTAATATTATATATTGCATTATGTTATCAGTTCTTAGAGATTAGGCAGATATAGTCTTGTTTCAATACAACAGTCCTATTCAAATCTGAGTTCAGGAAAAAGCTACCACTATTTCACAATACTAGGAAGTTTTAAAAATTAAGGTGGGCATTGTAGGAAGGAAGTGGATAAGTAGTAGAAAGGTGAGATTAGAGTTAGAAGGTCGGCATGGTTATTACAGAGAAATGTGATTATGACTGAGGAGGGGAATATGTTGAGGAGAGGTTAATCAGGATTAAAAAGCATGGAGGGCATGTTTAGAAGATGTAGATGTTTGAAAGAGCCTGGTTAAGAGAGGAAGCATTACAGTTGGGAGGAAGATGGGATGTGGTTAGGGAGACAGGTGATGATATACAAGGAAGTGGAGCATGATTATATACAATGTGCCATCTCTTTATATACCATGCACCTGTCTGTCCTAACCACAGGTGCATGGCATATAAAGAAGTGAAGCATGATTAACAGGGAGGTATGGCATGGTTAGTAGAGGGGCAGGACATAGCAGGTTGTTGGAAAATGGATTGGGAGGAGGCAACGTATGTTAGGAAGCTGAAGCAAGGATAAGAGATGGATTGGGAATTGTTAAAAGCAGTTGGCATGGTTAGCAGAAGGGACCATGATTAGTAGGTGGGGTGGAGGGGGTAGAGGTATGATTATAATGGTGGATTCATGCTTTGGAGAGAGGTATAGTTAGGAAAGTTATGCAGCATGCTTATCTGCATCAACTAGGTGGACTGGCTGAAACACCTATGATCTCCAGTATTATACCTGCAAGCTGCATACACGATTGTTTAAATGAGAGCATACACCATGTACCCATTACTGTGAAGTCCCTGCAGTGAAATTGTTGTACATGTTTAACAGCAAAACAATTTTAGAATGCTTGCTGTTTCATTTCCGAGCAGCATTTTTATACTCTCTCTACATAAGGTTAGAATAAGAATACAGGTCAAACAGCTAATGATTTCTTTTTGCTTGTTGTATCTGCATATTTTGTTTCTCTATATTTGCTTAGTTGGAACACATTTTGTAAAGCTGGCTACATTTGTCCATTGTTTCTCTTAATTCATAGCAAATGTCTGCTGTTATTGTCAGGATTCAAGTGATATGTTCTATAAAAGCATTTTGACAAGCTTATCTTTTTTTAAGTCCTGCTGGACACCTCAACATATGTTTATCAGTTGCTTCTCAAAGGATGTTGTTTAGTCTGCTATAGACCCTTTCAACACTCAGAGAAAGATACAGCTGAATTTCTAATCAGAGTATGCAAAAAGCAATGTCTAAGGGCATCACAAACCAAGATATGCATACTAATTGCAATGCCTCCTACTTGCTATTACCACCAAGGAGTAAACTGTGCGTGTGTGTAAGTGTCATTGAGTAAGAACTGACTTTTGGTGACTCTATGGGCAGTTGTCTGAACCATTCACAGAGCTTTTATGCAGAGGTATACTAATGTGGGGGCAGAGCGTGCAGTCTGCTATGGTTGCAGCCTTCATGTATAATCCAGGGCTAGATCCTTTTAGGGAGGGAGTTCTTCTTTAAAGACACCCTGTGTGTATGTGTGTCAATGCATGCACCCTATTTCTTACTTGTTCCATGTGCAGTATTTTAAATACAACACTTGCTGCCACTACTCCTCTGACAACATGAGGATTAGGCAGTGCGTTTGCTGTTACCTCTGTTAATGAGTGTTTCCATGTTCTGCACACAGGACTAGAACTGGATTAAAGTAGCGTCCACTACTACTAAGGAGTCTGCACGTGTTTGTGTCTGTGTGTGTGTGTGTGTGTGTGTGTGTGTGTGTGTGTGTGTGTGTGTGTGTGTGTGTTTGTGTGTATGTATGTATGTAAAATGCTCTAGTTTGGGATGGGAAGTTAATTAATTTTCTCAGGCTCAAACCCTGTACCGTTGTTACAGGAAACAAGAGCCTGAATCCTCTACACTTACCACCAAACTAAGTTTTGGTGTATTTTCAAGGAATTGTGAGTTTCAGTGCATTTTACAAGAATTTTATGCTTCAGTGATTGTTCAAGGAATTGTGAGCTTTAGTGTATTTTCAAAGAATTGTGAGCTTCACGGGCAGAGAAGTTTAATGCTGCTTGTGCTAAGTCTGTTTTCAGTGTGAAACTGCTTTGCTTAGCGAGTAGTCATAGCACAACAGATACCATGCTAACTTTTGATGCAGAAGGCTGTAGGTTCTACTCCCACAGCATGTAACTAGAATGATGATACTGTGTTGCACTTTAAGGAGAAGAGGTGGGGGTGCTGCAGTCCTGTGTGTTTCCTCCTTTGGATGAAATGCCTTGTAACTATGAGCCTGTTGTTGGCTTGCCATACATTCCCTATTGCAATATTTCCAAGTAACCATTTTTTTAAAGTAACATAGATAAATTATTCTTTAAGGACAGCAGATACTGAATTTGTAGATGAAACCACGACTGCAAACCAAACACATAAAAACACAAAGACATACTCGGAGGCTCTAATAAAAAACTTACCAAAACAACAGAGGCTCCCAAAGCAGACATCCAAAAATCCACCACCTCAAAACAAAACACATGCAACATATACTTCAATAAATCAGTGTGTCAGTCAATCACAGCCCTTAAGGCCAAACACCATGCCTGATACACTAGTAATGTGTGACTCTATAGTCAGACACACTGATGTCCCGCTTACCAGGCTGAACAAGGAGAGGGTGACTGTGAGCTGCCTATCGGGAGCTAGGATCCGCCACATAACACACGCACTCAGGTCACTCCAAAGCAAGTACAAATATGACTCCGTCATTGTCCATGCTGGCATGAATAACCTGAGATGTACCTTCCTGGACTACATGAAAAGAGACATAGAGGAGCTCTCTGATTATGTAGCCCAGGCTGGTATGACCCTGACCCTGAGCAGCATCTTGCCCTCACCAAGAATGATGCCACAATACAAAGACAAGATGATCAGCTTTAACAATTGGCTCAAGTACTGGTGTCATTCTAAGGGGATCCAATGTCTGTCTGCCTGGAATGACATGTTGGACAAGCCACGCTGCTTCACAAGGGACGGCTTGCACCTGTCACCACTGGGCTTCCGGATATTGGCTAAGGCTCTTGCCACCCATATAGTGCCTTTTTTAGACAAGGCTCAAAAGACAAACCCACCTCCTTAGAAAACAAAAATGGAAAAAAACTAAGGGTAATGCTGCTCAACGCCAGAAGTCTAAATCTCAAGATGCAGGTACTCGATGCACTCCTCAGTATGGAGAACATTGACGTCTGTGCAGTAACTGAAACCTGGTTCAAGGCTCCTGAGAACACCCCAGCACTACCAGGCTATACCTCGTATCATGCGTTTCAGCCCCAAAACCCGGGCCAAACCACAAAGGGAGGGGGAGTGTCCATATTCATCAAGGACACCCACACCTCCAGGTTAGTAGCAACACATGAAGCATCGGAGACCATACAGGTGCAACTAACCATAGGCAAAACTGCTATACAACTGGTAGCATGTTGCAGACCACCCTCCCAATCTCAGGAACCCCACTCAGCCTTCCTGAAGACATTGGAGGATATGAATGTATCACAAAATACCATCATACTGGGAGACTTCAACTACCCTAACATAGATTGAGTACATTATTCTAGCCCTAACACCCTAGCCCAAAGGTTCCTGGAATTCATAAATTCAAATGCACTGGAACAACTAGTCACCTTAATATACTAGACCTGATCATCACAAACATGGGGACAAAATGCTCCACACCAGAGGTATACCCCTCACTAGTGAGATCTGACCACAAACTAATCACCCTGGATATACATATCCCACCTCCACCCCCAGCACAAAACACCACAGTGAAAAACTTCTCAAAAGCAGACTTCACTCTTCTTAAGACTGAGATGGTATCCTTTAAGCCCACTGGGCCAGTGGATACCACATCCCACAATGCTGAATCCTTCACAAATGCTTTCTATGGACATCTCCAAGAATGCATGGATCATGCAATCCCAAATAAATCCAAGTCCCTCTTCACCAAAGGCAAGCATCCTGTCTGGTGGACCTCAGCCATTAACAAATTGTATAACAAAGAAGGAAGCTACTGCACGACAGAGCAAAATCCCATAAAGGGAAGACATCTCTGATCAACACTAGCAGAAAACTATGTTCTCTCATAAAAACATCCAAGGCCAACTTTGAGAGAAAAATCACTAAGGACACTAAAGATAACCACAAAGCCTTCTTCAGCTATGTTAGAAACCTGGGTGCAAACCCTCAGATATGCTCAGAGTTAGTTCACAACAACAAAAAAATACACTGAACCCACAGATATTGCCAACATTCTGGCTGACAGGTTCAGTGCAAATTTCTCCCCTCCCTCACCCCCAAAGAAGAAATACTTATCCCAGCTGAATGTAATCTCCCTGTCATCTCAGATGTCCAGGTGAGAGCTGCCCTCAGCAAAGCTAAAAACACAGCATCAATGGGACCTGACGGTATCCCGGGTTGCGTGCTACGTGAACTCCAAGAGGAGCAAAACCTGCACATAAAAATGCTATTTAACCTTAGCCTTACTACAGGATATGTACCTGAACACTGGCGTACAGCAACAGTGGTCCCACTACACAAAGGGGGTACCTCTACAGACCCTGGGAACTACTGCCCCATAAGCTTAACCAGCCTGGTCTGCAAAGCTATGGAAAGAATCATTATGGAACTCATAAAAAGAGACATTGGGGACCTACAGACACTTGACCCCACCCAGTTCGGCTTTGTAAAGGGCAGAGCCTGCCTTTTGAACCTGGTTGACTTTTTCAAAACAGTCACTAGAGCCATTGATGAGGGCAAAGCAGTCCATACAGCCTACCTGGACTTGGCTAAGACCTTCGACACAATACCCCACACAGGCATCATAGATAAGCTCAACAGCTTAAATGTAAACCCTTATGTCACTAGATGGGTTGCAAACTGGCTAAAGGACAGAACCCATAAAGTTAAAATCGCTGGAGCAATGTCAGACTCAAAGCCAGTCACAAGTGGTGTCCCACAGGGATCTGTCCTGGGACCCCTCTTGTTCGGCATTTATTTCTCAGATGTTAAAGCAAACATGGGAGGGTTGTGGCTGACAAAGTTCACAGATGACTGCAAACTAGGTGCCATAGTCGACACACCAGCGGACACATACATCCTACAAAAAGGCCTCACAGAAATGGACAACTGGTGCCGGAGTCATGGCCTTAAACTAAATGCCAAAAAATGTATAGTCATCCCCTTTGGGAAAAACAAGGTAGCCACAAATTATCACATAGAGAGCAACCCACTGAGTATGGAAAAAGTAATCAGAGACCTAGGGACCCAAGTCGACAGCGACCTCTCATTTGACACCCACGTTGCCAAAGTGGTTAGAAAGACATTCTACCTTGCACACCTTATCATGAAAGGATTCACATCCAGATCCAAGGATGTCATTGTACCCCTATACTCCTCCCTCATCAGACCCATGATTGAGTACAATGCCCCATTTGGTATGTATCTCACCCGGCATTTGCAACAGCTAGAGAGACCACAAAAGTACCTCACCAAGAGGATCAAGGGTCTCCAACATATGTCTTATTCTGCCAGACTAAAGAAACTCCAGCTCTGTTCAGTAGCATACCACCTGCTCAGAGGTGATCTCTGCCTGACGTACAAGGCCATGTCCAATCAGGAACTGATGGACATGCTCCACCTCAAAAAATCCAAATCCATCAGAACCATGAGAGCTAAAGACTTAAACCTCAGCACAAGTATGAATAAGACATGCTGGAGGGATAGATTCATAACCCAGAGGCTTCCCATGCTCTGGAACAGGATCCCAGTTCATGTTAGGCAGAGCCCCTCGCTGACTCTCTTCAAGAGAAATCTTGATGAGTGGATGGGAGATCGTAAGTTTACCCCAGGGGGTCACATCTGTGTCACTACTAGACAGGGCACAGTAAACTAATTCTATTATATAAGGGGACCTTCACTGTGTCACTACTATACAGAGGCACAGTATTCTAAATCTATTCTGTGCATTTTTGTACCATTTCATGGGGTGGCGAAAGCCTCATCACTATGGCTAGGCTTACAAATGCCCCAGGGCAGATAGCCTAGTACTAAACTATGAAACTATGAAACTATGAAACACTGAAATATAACATTGTTTGCTAGCAGTAACCTCTTTATTAGTTACAGATATTTAACAGGGAATTATTCAGATGACTTTTACTTCTGCATATTGACTGATATTGGTGGATTTTAATGACAGTTCAAGTGGCTTTTATGGTTGAAATGTTCTGAAATGGGCAGTTTTGTCATTATTGGGTCTCACGTTTTGTTTCATTGCTTGCTGGAAAAATGTTCAAAACTACAAATTTAAAATGTACTCTAACATGTGGTCCTATATTTTATAAGGAATATAATGTAATGCAATCAGAAAGCTGAATCAAAAAACACATGCATGTATGCATCATCCTAAAAATGTGTGCAAGGGCCCTATGATTTGAAAACAGCCAAAAGGCAAACTTTATCCACATCTGGTCAGATGCATTTAATTTGAATGTGGGTTTTGATGCTGTTTCAATGAAAGTGAGTTTCAAGGATAGAGAAGTTTACTGATAATGCTAAATCTGTTTTCATTGTGAGTTGTGAGACTGCATTTTTTAGCAAATGTGTATCAGTGTTTATGCTATAAAATTTGAAATTAAATTTTTTAATTAAATTCAAATATCTGTAATCATTTTAGACATAAAATAGAAAACTAGTAAGCACACTGAGAGGTTTGAACACTGTTTATGGTAACTGGGGAGTAATAGCCAAGTAATGGAACACTGAAATGGCGGTGGGGCAGTGGGGGTACTCTGTGTGTGTGTGTGTGTGGGGGGGGTGGCAGCCAGATCCATTACCCTGCCTAGTGCCCCATTTGACCATGATCCGTCTCTGAAGTAAGCACTTTGTTTCTTCTACTTGCTTATGTTCATGTGTCCATGCATGAGAACTGTTACAGAACTGTGGAAACTCAAAAGGAACTACAGGTCAGACCGGAAAGAATCACAGTTATTTTTAAAATTAACAGCAGCCTTCTAATTATGCAGTAGAACAATTCAATAGAGAGTTTTGTAGTGGAAAAGTTCTTTATTTGTTTAACTGAACCCAGTAAACTGGATTATTCACACCAAGTGAACCAACCAGGGCATTGTGGACTAAACATTTTTTGAATGTGAATATAACCGGATTTTCTTTCTTATTTTTGGAGGTGGGGAGGGGATAGTGGATAGGCTAGTGTGTATGTGTTTGCATTTGTTTAAATATTTTAGTCTGGCTAGTGTGTGAGTGTGTGCATTTGGTTAAATATCTTGAAATTGGAATTTTTTTCATTGTACTGTTCTGCTGTCTTTTTGTTTTGGTGGGGTGGGGAGTAACCAGCTGGGCTGTGGATTAAACTAACTTGCCCTTTAATTTGCTCAGCTTAAATTTTGCCATTTATGCTGGAAAGTGAATATTTGTGTTAATAAATTATATAATATTTTTAGCCTTTTTTTTGGGGGGGGGGTTTGGCCAGCTATGCAGTGGATGAATGTAACTTGTCCTTTTCACTTGGTCGGATTAAATTCCACCCTTAAGGTGCATTTGTGTGACTAAATCTGAATATTTATGCTTTTGGAGGGGTGCCAGTAACTTTGTCGTTTTATATTAATTTAAAGGTTGGCTAGTGTGCATTTGTGTGAAACTGATTTTTTTTTTGTGTGCAGGATGCTATGGAAATGTATCCTCTTCATTTGCTCAGCTTAAGTCTGGTATTATGGGGTGGCTAGTGTACATTTATGCAAAACAAATTAGAATATTTATGTCTTTTTTTCTTGGGAAGGGGTGGTTACCTGTGTTGGTGATGAAATAACTGGTGCTCAGTTTTAAAGCCAAGCATTAACATCTAGTGTGCATTCGTGTGAAATATATTTGAATATTGTATGAAACACATTTGAAACTGTCCCCAGTTTTATGGCCTAATATGTTTGGTCTGCAAGTTACTGTCATATTGTTTCCTAAGCTTATAGTCTGCCTTTACATGACTAGTCTGCATTTGCATGAAATATGCTGCAATCTTTACTCTCTTTCTAGGTGCTGCATATGTAAAATCAAGTTGGAACTGTTCCTGATTTTGCAAAATGTCCCTAAGTTTGCTTCATCTTGCTCTCTTCCTAATAGAATTTGGGGTCAACTGTTCACATAAGTTATCAAATCCTGAACTACTGGGTCAGCTGTTAGGGGTGTGTTACCAATGTCCTACTCAACTTTCTGAAAAAGATGAGAATGCATTTTTGAACATTTAGCTTTAGTCTATGATTCTGGCACTAGTTATTTTTTTGGGGCAAGCCTTCCAGTAGGATGGCTGTGTCTTTTGGAGATTTGATCACTGCTCTTAGCTTGCTCCTTGCTGACCATTTTATTTCATTTCATTATTATTACTAAAAACAATTGTCATAGAGGAGGAGTTGTTAGGAACAAAAATCTTCACGGGGGGGGGGGGTGTTAAAAAAAATTCTGCTCCATGCTCCAGGTGTCAAATATGCTAGGTACACCACTGTTTTTTATAGCTGAAATACAGGAATAGATTGCCAGGCTTGTATTTCAGTAAAAATACTCATACTGATTTCATAAAGTGTAATGACTGCGTCTATGCAGATGTAGAAGAGATCATGTCTACAACTATTCTGGACCACTGCTATGCTAAAAAAAAACTGAAAATGTGGAAGGTTGGTGTGAAACTTGCCATAGGCACCAGCCTAGCCAATATACAGTTAGTATTCTATAGTCAGAGGCTTTGCATGGATTCTGTGATTTTCTCTCGTCTGACACAATGCATTCCAGGACTCTGGAATCTAACCTTTTTAGTTCCCTCTTTAACCCATGGCAATTCTACCCCAGAATCTATTTTCTGCTAGCTTTACTGTCCCTGATAGGTCCCTAATGGCATAAGAAGGTGGGTGAAATCATGACTCATCAGTGGAAGTTAGTCCAGCCATAAGCAAGTTTCTTTATATCATGACATTTCTTGACTGATAAGCCATACTACATGAATACTGTAACCTCACTCATTGAATCAGGTGATCTTATTACCTTATTGTAAACCATGCCTAAATTATTAATTTAAATATAAGATCACTAACCTCTTAAACTTCTCGGTTGAGTTCTTTGCAAAGTACGTGCTTGATGACTATTAGAGCAAATAGGACCCTAAAAAAAATATTCCTATAGTCTTTATACCAAAATCAAAAGAAAAATCTAGAAAGACTAGATGTTCCACTGTGTGATTCTTTAAACCTCTTGCATTAGAGGCAACATGGGATAGATGAAAATAACCCTTTAAGGACATCTGGTGTTTCAATTATATGACAATCCTGAGCATCTATTACTTTTTTTCTTTTCAAATATACTTATGGACAAATTGAGGCCAATAATGCTAAACCCCACTAGCTGTCGGCATACATGTTTCAGCTTTCTTATAACACTATTAATACAGCATAGGTAAAATGCATGGCTAACCTTCGAAACACAGGGTTGTCGAACCTAGCTGATATCCATAACCGTTAGGGTATCTACAAAATATCTCAACCAACAAACTAAAACAATGCGAAAAAAGGTCACACAGAAAAAACAATCAGAAAAAAACAAAAGAAAAATCTAGCAAGGCTAGACTTTCAACTATGTGATTCCTTAAACCTGTTGTATTAGAGGCCACATGGGATATATGCAAATGACCCTTTAAGGACTTTATGCCAGGAACAAGTTTAGGAAAAAAAAAAGAGTTTTTAAATGAGCATATGAGAAAAAGTATCTTATTTAACATGAAAAGCTCGACTGCTAATAAATGAATAAGCATATAAATTGCAAGAATCGATGAAACATGTTAATTTACCTAGCAGCTGCAGTGGACATATCTCAAAGCCTAATATGGCCCATCAGAAATTGTATCAAAAAGGCCACCTAGAGCCTACTTTGGAACTACAAGATATGTTTAATGTCATAATGTATGGATGTCTCACTTATGGGAAATGGAAATGCAGCTTATGAAAATTGAAAACTCATTCAGGCCTAGATACTTGACTGCTGCATTATGAAACTGAGGCTCCATCTGTATGATTTGGTAGTATCTCAGTTGTTTGTAAAAGATTCCATAGCACTCATCGGAAAGAGTAGCATAATTTCCCTGGTGCCCTGGCCAGATCTCCCCCAGTCAGTAGAATTTTAGCCAACATTTTCACTTGTAGCACTAGTATTGTTGTAGCAATTTATCAATCAAATATGGTTAAATCTTAGCCATTCTGCTAGTGTAAAGGGATGAAGCCTTGATGTCATCCCAGCTGACTCAGCTTTGATTGCATCTCAGGTGACTGACAGTGGCACTTTTGGAGATAACAAACTAAAAATTTCAAAACAGGCAGAAAGACTCAGATGATACAAAGATAAATATACGGGAAAAGCACAAAATAAGCAATTTACTGATGACCCAAAAAAGATTTATAGAGAATTGGGAAATAAGGTAAAAGGAATTGATAGACCCCTGAAAAAAGAGGAAGTCGATACATTTTGGAGAAGTATTTATGAAGATCCTGGGAACATAACAAAGATGCTAAATGGATAGAAGAAGTAAAAGAAAGAATAAGAAGTTTAAAGGTACAGGGTAGGAAATGGGATGAAATAACAGCCAGAGAGATTGAAACAAAGTTGAGAAAAGCCTCTAATTGGAAAACCGAAGGCCCAGAGGCAGTACCTAACTTTTGGCTTAAAGTATTAACTTCTTTACACGAGGATCTAGCCATGAGTAAGAACTATTTATATGCACACCCCGAACAGACACAGCACTGGTTAACAACAGGAAAAACAATGTTCTTACTTAAGAGTGAATCTGCAAGCTACCCTAAAAATTATAGACCAATAACTTGTCTTCCAGCAATGTATAAACTATACATGGGGATTGACGTCAACAGAGTTTATAGTCATTTAGAAGAAAAATCAATTATGGCAGTAGAACAAAAGGGCAATAAAAGAAAGTCATATGGAACAAATGATCATTTGTTGTTAAATAAAGTTATAGTGGAAAACTGTAAGAAAGGGAAGAATCTAAGTATGGCATGGATTGACTATAAAAAAGCATTTGATAGTATCCCACATTCATAGATAAAAGAGTGCTTAAAAATGTATAATGTACATCCTACACTGATTGATTACATTACAGTAACCATGAAACAGTGACAGACCACTTTGCAATTAAATCATGATAAAGGGCAGATTATTATCCCAGGGATAAAATTCCAAAGGGGGGTATTCCAGGGTGACTCCCTGTCACTGTTGCTATTTTGCCTTGCCATTAACCCATTAAGCTGCTTACTTAGGTTAGGTCATGGCTATAATTTGGCTTCTAGAAAACAACAAAGTCTAATGACTTCTCATCTTCTGTTTGTCAATGATTTAAAATTGTATTGCTCATCAGATGAGGAACTGAAAGCACAGCTGCAGGTTGTCAAAACTTTTTCAGATGATATTGGAATGTCATTTGGTCTTGATAAATGTGCAAAAGCAACCTTTAAAAAAGGAAAATTGCAGCACCAGGAAAACATCAGTTTGGGACAAAAATGTGATATAAAAAAACTTGAGAAAGAGGGTGTGTGTAAATACTTGGGAATTGATGAAGGATCAGTAATAAAGCATGAACAAATGCAAATAAAGCTTAGTAAGGAATACTTTAGAAGACTTAAATTAATCCTGAAAACAGCATTGACACCTAGGAACAAGATCCAAGCTATAAATCGATTTGCTCTTCCTGTCATAACTTATAGTTTTGGAATGATTGGCCCCAAAAAGTGTCGGAAAGATTGGATATTAAAACAAGAAGGATGCTTCATGCTCATCAAATGATTTATAAAAATCAGTGTATACCAAGATTATATATTCCCCATTCTGAAGGAGGGATGGGCCTCCTTGAAATTGATCACATGTATAGATCTGCAATCATGGGACTCCACACATATCTACTGACCTCACAAGATCCAAATGTGGTGAAAGTTTTGAAAAATGAAGAGAATAAATCTAAGATGACATCTCTGCTTAATTTAGCAGAAGCATATCGATGCCAAGCAGGAATGGAAATCAAACCAGAAGTGGATAAAAACCAGGAAGCAACTGAATGTGCTAAAAAACAAAAGAAAGAATATAAGGTGAAGGACCAGATGAGAAGGCAAGAAATCTGGAAGAAACATAAATATAGTTGCAAGTATAGAAAACATCTAGAAGAGCCTCATGTTGATCAAGAACGAACTCAGGAATGGTTAAGGAGAGGTGAATTTACATCAAGAAATGAGAGGTTAATATTGGCAGCACAAGATAGTGGGCTACGTACACGCTGGTTTACTAAGTCCATTAAACGTGGGAGAAACAGATATATGTAGGTTTTCTGGAACCGAATTGGAAACTGTCACACACCTTACTGCTGGCTGCGACTCTCTAATGGCAGAGGGACTGTATACTGAAAGGCATAATAATGTGACGAGATTGTGCAGACATTATGGAATCGAAGTGGCTGAAAAACACTGGAAACATGAGCCACAGAGAATCATAGAAAAATTATGAAGTTTACTTCACTTGGGATCACCCAATCCCAACAGTCCAAAAGATAGATGCTAGAAAACCGGATATAGTGGTCCAAGAAAAGAAGACAAAAGTAGCATTGATCATTGAAATCACCACACCTATTGACTATAGTGTCTTGCATTAAGAGAGACACAAGGTCATAAAATACCTCAATCTGCAGGCAGAAACAAGAGCCATGTGGAAGAAAGATACCCAGACAGTTCCAATAGTAGTAGGAACAACTGGTCTTATAAAAAATAATTTACAATCGTATTTAGATATGTTACCAATTCATGTAACACTGTACAAATTGCAGAAGGAGTCATTACAGGGCACATTGCAAATACTGTGAAGAGCACTTTTGGCTAACATCAAAGAGTGAAACAATACTAATTTCATGAACTTTAATCATACTTTTACTTAGGAATGGGGTCCATTCCCATCATGGTATTAGAAACCCAAAAGACTTGGGAGAAATTAAAAATGCAGGAAGGGATGGGCAATTTTGGGGGTGTTCCCCACATAATCCTTGGTTAAGGCTGGGGACATGGGGAGATGGTCTAAGGAGGGACCCCTGAAAAGAGACATTTGCTCTACTAGGATGATCCCAGTCAACAAAGTGTAAGTAAATAAAGTTTGGCAAAGATTTAATCATATTTTTGATTTCCTTACAGTACCCCAGTATCTGCTTTCTCCTAATGCACTGGACTTCCCCCATATGGCTGGGGGGGCATTGTACAGCTCTTAAGGGTGTCCTGGTGGTCTGATCATCATACCAACTGCCAGAGGACTCTTTCTTATATACTACCCGGTGATTACTTTGTCTTCACAGCAGTTCAGTTAATGTCCCCACATTAATCCCATTAAATCCTCTGTTTCCTTCCTCTGTGAAGGAAGAGATCACATTTTATGACCTTTACTGTAGAATAATTTCTGCTATATTCTATGCATGTGTAAAAAGCTACATAGATCCAGCTGTTCCCCTTTTAAGTAAATACTCCATATTTAAAAACCAACCCCTAAGTAGAAACCCAAATATAAACAGGCTCCATAATGACAGAAAAAAAACTCACTGCATGCAAAAATAAGTTTATCTCTCATAAGTTTATCAATAGTGCTTTTTGACATTAACAGGGAACCCCTGACCCCGATCAAATCAACCAAAGTGAGATATGAGGTAAAAATATCCGCTCAGGCAAAGGGTAGCCACAAAGTCTTCTTTAACTATGTTAGAAACCTCAGAAACAATTTCCAGAACTACACAGAGCTAATAGTAAATGACATCACATACTCTAAGCCAGAGGAAATAACCAATCTACTGGTGGACAACTTTAGATCATATTTTACTTGACTTTCTCCTCCCATATTCCTAGAGCATTTACCCATATCTACATCCCCCTTAAAATCTTCTACGAACATGTCCTCAAGGAAGTATCCAAACCCAAGATCACTGTTTCTGTGGGTCCAAATAACATACTGGGCTGTGCACTAGCCAGTCTGAAACAAGACTTGTCAGACCCTCTGTGGAGGCTATTCAATATCAGCCTCCAAATAGGCTTTGTGACAAACAAAAATGGGGGACAGCAACAGCCCTCCCCTTATACAATGGTTGGTTGTCAGCAGACCTGAGTAATCATCTGTAAGACTATAGAAAGGATCATTGTACAATTGACATATAAGGACATACATTTACTACAAACTGTTGACCCAAGCCAGTTCAGATTCCACAAAGGCACATCCTACTTACTTAACATGGACAACTTCTTCCTGAAGTTAATTAAGCAATCATTGAGAGCAAGTCAGTACACAGAGCATATCTAGACTTCACAATAGTTTTCAGCACCATCCCACATTCTGTTATTGTAGGTAAACCTACCCGGCTAAATGTAAATCTTTATGCAACTTGTACGATAGCAAATTGGCTCACAAACAGAACCCAAGAAATTAGGGTGGATAGTTGTACTACTTCCAAAAACCTGTCACTAATGGTATAACCCAAGGTGCAGTTCTTGGACCTTTCCTTTTTCTCAGAGGTCAAAACATATGTTAAGGGTTTAAGGCTGACCAGTTTTGCAGATGGCTGTAAATTTGGTGCTAATATTAACTCTCCAGAGGACACCCAAGATCCCCCAAGAAGACCTTCCCCCCACAAAAATGTTTCTGGAGTCTAAGCCATGGACTAAAAGTAAATGCTAAAAAATGTATAAAAGTCTCCTTCAGCAGGCATAACCATTCTTGAAACTATCACTTCGATAACCCTCTGAAAGTTGATCCTGTAGTGTGGCATCTTGGAATCTAAGTCAACAATGAACTGGCCCTTGATCAGCACATATTCGGTATTGTAAGAAAGTGTTTTTTCATCACACAGCTTGTATCTAAAGGAATGGCATCTAGGTCCAAGGATGTCATACCACTGTATTTGGCTCTCGTTAGGCCTATAATGCCCCTTTTGTTATTTACCTGCCTAAACAGTTGTCATGGGCCTAAATCATAAAAACTATGCAGATCATCTCAAAGCCTTGTCCCCTTTCTCAGTATCATACAGATTGCTAAGGGGTGACATCTGCCTTCCATATAGAACCTTAACAGACCCTATAATTTCTGATCTATTATCCATTCACAAGTTCAATGGTAATATGAACATCCACTTAAGGGATCTCAATGTATTTCACAAAATAAACAGGAAAAGTTGGAGGGATAAGTATGTATCACAGAGAAGTGGAACCCTCGTCCAGTTCACATAAAGTAAAGTACTTACTCTGGTCAAATGTAATTTGAACAATTGGATGGGAAACTACAAATTCACCCCAGTTTAGCACCCACTTCCCCTAAAGATAGGGGCAAAAAGTAAGTGTCCCAGCATATCCTTGCTGTGCCCGCCTATGGGTTACTCATACAAAAAAAAAAAACACTAGCCAAAAAAGTACCATGGGAATGTAAGTCTGTACTTCTTAAGATCGTCACAGATCATTGACCTAATAAATACCTATGAAACCAGATTGAGTACATTTAAATTCCATGTAGTTTGCTCATGCATTTCTTCCAGTAACATCTGTGCTACTGAAGAGAGAAATTAATACCACATTCTTTCGTTGCATTCAAACATGACTGGTTTTCTATGCAGCATGTGAATCAGAATGTAAACTTCAGATGCCATGGCTAAACAAACTTCCTTTTACTGACATGACTTGTAGATGTTTGTAGTAAGTAAATGTAGCCCATTTGGTCAATGCAGTATCATACTGTAACACACCCCCTTCAGCAGAGAGACTATTTGAAAGTGAATCAAACTTAAAAGGTATATTATTTGTTACAAGGAAGTTAATTTGAACCTAATCCAAAATAATTCAAATGTATTCATTGAAACTGGCAGTCCCAGAAAGAATAGTTCAATGACATTTGTATGACGATTCTCTTGCACTCAAAGTAGCAAAACAATCTGCAGTTAAGGTGCTGAAGGACAAACCAAAGGAACTCATACACCTGTCTTCACAAGAAAATATGTTTCATTCCTAGAAACAATCCCTTTTGTCCCGTAACTACAAATGGACTTTATCAAAACCAGATATTCTCAACCTCACTTTAAAAAAATTAAATCAATCATGTGATCAACATTAGCATGTGCAAAAACTATGGTAAAACACTAAATGATATTATTTGACCATTGTATACACAGACACGTACACGCACATACACACACACACACACACACACACACACACACACACACACACACACACACACACACACACATGTACTATATACATATATACCATTTTTTAAGATTTTAGTTTCAAAACTGACATTATGGAAGCATTGTCAATAATTCCTGGAAAACTGTGTCATTAAGCCTCAGTTGCCATGATTCTTCTCATTCAGTTCTGCATTTCCAGGGGCCTCCCATTTCAGAGATGTTCATTTTGCTAGTAACAAAAACCACAAACTTTGCATAGCTTGGCCAAATAAGTGAATACTTAAATTGCACACAGTTAACATTTCCCTTCTTACTGTCTGTAAAATACTTATAAATCTTTTCTTTAAGGAAATTAGAAGTTATGTACTCACCATAACGTTCCATCTGAGTAGGTGACTTCATTTGGATGCAACCTGTGGGTATCGGATCCGACCTCGGATCCGAGCCGGCATTTCAAAAGCTTTAGGCTCCGAGCTCCTAGCTCCTAGCTCCTCCCTCTACCTATAATCCCCTGCCAAGCCCTAACTGACCTCAGATTGAGTTTTCCTAAATAACATTACCAAAAAAGGTATCTAAAAAGATGCAAAAGCTCTTGTTGTATAAAGGTCAGGGGGATGGAGGGGGGGATGGTTGCATCCAAATGAAGTCACCTACTCAGATGGAACGTTATGGTGAGTACATAACTTCTAAATCTGAAGTAGGCAGACTTCATTTGTCTGCAACCTGTGGGACAGAGTCCCCAGCTACCTAAATCTTGGGCGGCCGTCATGGAAGGATGTTCCGGAGCACCGCTGAGCCAAAGGGTGCTCTTCCCCTGGAAACAACATCCACCTTATAATGAGAAATGAAGGTATGAGACGAGGCCCAAGTGGCTGCCGCACATTTATCATCCAAAGGCACTTGGGACTTAAATGCAGCTGACGTGGAAACTGCCCTAGTAGAGTGAGCCGTAACCCTTTGAGGAGCAGGCCTACCTGAAGTGTCATAAGCCTGTAGAATACAATTAGCAATCCATCTAGATAGTGTGACTTTGGAAACTGCTTTGCCCATAGCAAATTTAGCAAAGGAGATGAACAGCTGATCTGATTGTCTATGACCAGCCGTTCTGTGAAGGTAAAATCGCAATTGTCTATGAACATCTAAAGAATTCAGCTTATATTCTCCTTTGTTTTTATAATTGGGGAAAACACAGGTAAGTTGATTGACTGATTAATATTAGATTCCGAAGAAACATTTGGAAGAAAGGATGGATTGGTCCTGAGGCACACCCTATCAGGAAAGAAGGAGAGGTAAGGCAGTTTGATGCATAGAGCCTGAAGTTCCGACACTCTTCTGGCTGATGTGATGGCTACCAAGAAAGCAGTCTTCCAGGAAAGGTACTTTAACTCCGCAGAAGCTGCAGGCTCAAAGGGAGGAGCAGTAAGGGCCTGTAGAACTAAGGCTAGGTCCCAAGGTGGTACAGCTTCTTTGACCGGTGGCCTCAACAGAAAAACTCCTTTAAGAAAAGTCTTACAAAGTTTCGCAGTCATGAGGGGAGCTGACTCATGACCCATATGATAATGGGAAATCGCTGCCATTTGTACCTTTACCGTGGAAGAACTAGCCCCTTGATGAAAGAGGTCTGTTAAGAAATCCAGAACCGCAGACATAGGTGCTGAAAAAGGATCCTTACTTTTCTGGACCGCCCAAATAGAGAACCTTTTCCATTTGCTCCGATAAACCTTCCTAGTGGAAGGTTTATGAGCCGCCACTAAAATGGCCTTGACAGGTGACGAGATACCGGGAGCCCTAATCAAGGATGGAACTGGAGCAGCCAGGCTGCCAATTTCAGGGTGTGTAGATTGGGGACCGGAAGTACCAGAGGATGGGAGATGAGATCCGGGATCGGATCCAGAATCCAGGGTGGATTCACTTTGTGAGACCATACATAAGGGAACCAGGGTTGACGAGGCCAGAACGGGGCAATGAGAATCATTCTGCTCCCCAAACTGTTGGCTTTCTGCAAGAGCCTCTGCATCAGAGGTAGTGGAGGATAGTCATAAAGGAGACTGGGAGGCCAAGCATGCACAAGAGCGTCTCTCAGGGATTCCCCAGGTGGGGGAAGCAGAGCGAAGAAACTGTCACATTTGGCATTTGAGTGAGAAGCAAAAAGATCGCAACAGGGTTGCCCCCAGACGGCAAAAATCTTCTTCGCTACCAGAGGATTGAGAGACCACTCGTGCGGGGAAAGAATGGTGCAACTGAGCTTGTCCGTAAGGATGTTGGATTTTCCCGGAATGTGCGTTGCTACAAGAAAGCGTTTGGTGGAAATTGCCCATTCCCAGACTCTCATGGCCTCTCGACAAAGGGGATAGGACCTGGTTCCTCCCTGCTTGTTGATGTACCAGACTGCCAACATGTTGTCTGTCTGGATCACAATAGTCCCCGTTAAGAAGAAGGCTGTGAAGTGCTTGCAACGCTAGGAGCACCGCCCTCATTTCCAGAACATTTATATGCAACGAGGTCTCTGAGGAGTTCCACGTGCCTTGGACAATCTTTCCTGCAGAATGCCCCCCCACCCGAGGCGAGAAGCGTCCGTGGTCACCATGGCTCAGGGGAATGCTGCACAAAAGGGTCTCCCTGCTAGAGGCTCTGGAGACTGGAGCCACCAAAACAGGGAGTCCTTGCATGCCTTGCTGACCGCTATCGGACTGTTGAGAGAGGAATATAGCGGGGACCACTGGACCTGTAGGGTCCATTGAAGAACCCACATGTGTAAGCGAGCATGAAGAAGTAGTGGAATAGCTGCCGCCATTGAACCCAGGGCCCTCAGGACCAAAGCTGCTGTCGGAAATGGTTGTAGGACTGCTGTGATATGACACTTCAGGCTGAAAAGCCTGTCTGGGGTGAGGAAGGCCCGCATTGATCTTGTGTCTAACCTTCCTCCTAAGAAATCTATAAGTTGTGTGGGGTGCAGTAAAGATTTCTCCCAGTTTATGGTGATGCCCAGCCTTGGGGCTATAAGAAGGAAATAGTCCCTGGCTGAGCACAGTAGATGCCTTGATGATGCCGTCAGGAGCCAGTCGTCCAGGTACGGAAAGACCTGTAATCCCTGGAGTCTCAGGTGGGCCGCTACTACTGCTAGTACCTTGGTGAACACCCTGGGGGCAGAGGTGAGACCGAAGGGGAGGACCCTGAACTGGTAGTGGCTGGCTTCCAGCCAGAAGTGAAGGAACCTCCTGGACCGTCTGTCCATCCGAATGTGGTAGTACGTGTCCTTGAGGTCCATAGAGCACATCCAATCATTCTCCCGCAAGAGGGGGAGTATAGATTGTAGGGTGACCATCCGGAACTTTTGCTTGGTTACTGACAGGTTCAGCAGGGAAAGGTCTAAGATCGGTCTTAAGTCCCCCATTTTCTTTGGCACTAAGAAGAACCTGGAGTAAAACCCTGATCCGGTCTGATCTCGGGGGATGCGCTGGATGGCTCTTTTTCCTAGCAGCTGTCCGATTTCAACAGCTGCTGCCTCCCTTTGGTCGGGTGGTACATCTGGGAGGCTGCGTGACCTGGGGACTTTGCTCAGGGGAATGGTATAACCTCTGGATATCACACGAAGCACCCAACGGTCTGATGTGATTGACTCCCAAGAAGTCAGGTGCCTCGAAAAACGCCCCCCGACTGCCTCCAGAGACGGACAGCCGGGCAACCCTTCAGGGCTGTTGCATGGGTCTGTCAGAGAAAGGTTCTCTGGACCCAAAGTTTCTAGGAGCCCCTCTGCCTCTAGGACGGCGACCCCCCTGTCCTCCTCTGCCACGGAAGGACTGGTTATCTGGAGCAGGTTGGGACTGCTGCGACTTCTGGAACCACATCTTCTTCTGTCCCTTTTGGTTCTTCGAGAAGGACCTCTGGGGAGCTGATAAGCGGACTCCGATGGCAGACAGTGTCTTCCCGTCCTTCTCACTCTGGACCAATGTTTTGCGAACTGTTTTGCCAAACAAGGCAGAACCATCAAAGGGGGCATTCGAGAAAGTCACCTTGAAGGGCTCTGCGAAATCACAGTGGCGGAGCCAGGCCTGCCGCCTCATGACTAGGCCCGCTCCGCTAGCTCTAGCGGCTCCCTCGGTAGCGTGAGAAAGTAGCCGCATAGACGTATTGGAAACTGCTCTAAGAGTGGCCATATGGGTGGAGTACACCTGTTTGTCCTCACCCGACATGGACTCTGGGGGAGATGCAGCGTATTCTTTAATCAGGTCCCGCTGCATCCTGATGACGTGTGCCATGTAGTTCAGCGCTCTCAAGGAGAAGGTTGCTGAACTAAAAACTCGCTTCCCAATGCGATCCATCGAGCGGGACTCCTTGCCCGGAGGATGCATAGAGGGACTCTCCTGGGCCAACTCCCTCTTAGTGGCTGCAGCCATGATCATGGCATCTACCGGGGGGCCTTTGCTCCAGTGAGTGTGGTCCGCCGGGGGGCTCAGGATACGGTCTGGATGCTTGGGTACAGGCTCAACGGTGTCCGGATCCTTCCAAGCTCTGGTGGATATAAGGTCCACCAGAGGATCGGCAGGAGGGGACACCCAAGAGGTAGATGGGCCCGCCTCGAATGCCTCCAAGAACACAGACTCGTCTGAGGAGGCCTTGGGGCAGACCACCCCCCCGATCCTTAACATCTCCATAATGTCTCCAAATGAGACGTCTTCAGGGGGTGATCTTTGGGAGCCCTCCCCTTCATCCAAGTCTGTGTCTTCGGTAATGGACTCTGGGGAGTCCATGTGCCTCCTTTTGCACTTATGCTTCCGAGGCACTTCCTCGGGGGGGCTGTCCGAGGAGTCCTCTTCAGCAGCTGGATGTTCCAAGGGAACTACTTGGGACATCGAGGCGGGCTGTCCCTGGGACCGGCTGGTGGGAGCCTGGCCCAACTGCAAGGGAGTGCAGGTTGGAGCCGTGGCAGGGACCGGGGGTCCGGTAGTCCTCAACAGCACCCTTTCCACTACGTCAAAGGCTGAGGGGGAGCCAGCTTCTCTAAGCCCCGAGAGCCGACCCCCACTCGGATCCGGCCTTGCGGACCGGAGTCGGAGCCGAAACCGTCGGATCCGAGAGACCGGTGTGCTCCGACCTAGATGGAGCCGAAGACACACCAGCTCCCTCGGACCCGAGGCTCGGCCCTCGGCTCCGAGAGGTCGGGTCCGGCACCAAGCACTCAAGGGATGGGATGGATCCGAGGTGCGCCGACCTATCGGATCCGACCCACCCCCGGATCCAACTCTGCCTGGCACCGACAGCTCCGAACCCAGGGTGTGGGTCGGAGAAGGAGCCAAGGGGGCGAAAAAAGGGGTCGAAGCCCCTCCCGGATGGGGGGGGGCTAAGAGCACTCCCATTTGCATTTGGGCCTGGATGAATTTCCTCATCATCCGGTCCATGTCTGCTTCACTCATAGAAAAGGTGGATCTAGTTGAGGCCACCGAAGCGGACTTAGAGAGCCGCCTCGGGGACCTCACTGAAGGGCTAGCCTCCTCCTTCTCGGGCCCAGAAGAGAACCGAGGGGAGTGGAGCCGAGGAGGAGGAGATCTAGAAGGCACAGGGGAGGCCCGTTTAGACGGAGGAGCCGAACTTGAGGTTTCGTCTCTCCGTTTGTGGTGCCTCTCCCTGTGTCTCTCCTTCTTCTCTTTCTCCCTTGAAGTCTCCTTCTCCTCTGGCTTTTTAGAGGGAGGTTGAGTCCCAACCGGGGGAGAGGAGACCACAGCACCTACAGAAGGCTGCTGGCTAGAAGGGGCAGAGGCCGGAGCCGCATCTGGAGGGAGAAGTCCCGCCAGAACAAGCTTCGACCTCCGCTCCCTTAAAGCTCGGGGGTTGAACCCTGCACAAATGGTACAACCAGATGACAGGTGTTCAACCCCCAAGCATTTAACGCACTGAGTGTGGCCATCTGCTGGGGATAGCTTATGGCCACACTCGGTACATTTAGAGAACACTGCCTTATGGGCTTCAGACATCTTAAGCCCTAACAGGCCTAAAACACACAGAACACACAAACACACAAACTACGCAAAAACCCGAAGAAAAATTAAAAAGATAGAGAGAGGAAAGCCTAACACATACACTCTAACTGATTAAATTATAAAAGTTAAAGTTTTCAAAAATTTTTTAGTCAAAAATCCTTATCTGAAACCAGGAGCTCGAGGAGTCCGTTGCAACTTGAAAGCGGCAAACAAAATCTGAGGTCAGTTAGGGCTTGGCAGGGGATTATGGGTAGAGGGAGGAGCTAGGAGCTCGGAGCCTAAAGCTTTTGAAATGCCAGCTCGGATCCGAGGTCGGATCCGATACCCACAGGTTGCAGACAAATGAAGTCTGCCTACTTCAGATCCCTTCATTGCCCCTACATGATATCCCAGGAATGACATTGTATGAGGTATACAACTAGTGTTACAGCTGCATCTACTGGAGCAAGGAATTGTTCTCTGATAGGTTTTAACTGAGATGTGTTGTATCACAAATATGCCTACATTGTCTGGACATCTCACATTGGGAGATTTTAGGTTCATAGGTATGTACTAGGCTATTGGCCCTATGGTCTATATAAGCCTAGACAAACGAGGTTCCCTGGCTTTCGCCATCCAAGAAAATTATTTTCCTGTGCCCCTGTCGAGCAGTGCCACATCAGTGATCCCCAGGGTGAACTTCCTATTTCCCATCCAATTGTCAAAATTTCTCTTAAAGAGGGCTAATGAGGAGCTCTGCTTGACATGAATGGGTAGCCTGTTCCAGAGCATGGGAAGTCTCTGGGACAGGAATCTATCCCTCCAGCATGTTCTGTTTATTGTGGTGACAAGGTTTAGGTCCCTGGAGTGTGTGGCTAGGAGAGACTGGGATTTCTTTAAGTGTAGCATGTCCATCAGATCTGGGTTAGACATGGCTCTGTATGTTAGGCAGAGGTCACCTCTGAGTAGGTGATATGCGATGGAGTAGAGCTGCAGTTTTTTGAGATAGTCTGTATATGGCATCTGTTTGAGGCCGGTAATCCTCCTAGTGAGGTATTTCTGTGGGCTTTCTAGTTGTTGCAGATGTCTTTTGAGGTACATGCCAAATGGGGTGTTGTATTCTATAATGGGTCTGATGAGGGATGAGTAAGGAAGAATGATGACCTCTCTTTTTCTAGAAGAGAACCCCTTTGTGATGAGATGTGCCACATAGAAGGATTTCCTGACTACTGTGGTGATGTGATTATCAAAGGAGAGACTACTGTCCACCTGTGTCCCAAGGTCTCTTATCACACTTTTGGTGTTTAGTAGGCTACTGCCTATGTGGTAGTTCATGTCTACAGTGTTTTTCCCAAAGGGGATGACAATGCACTTCTTGGCATTGAGCTTTAGGCCATTTCTTTGACACCAAGCATCAGTCTCAGTGAGGCTTCTTTGTAGAATGTCACATCTTTAGGCGAATCTATTATGGCTCTTAGTTTGCACTCATCTGTGAATTTCATTAGCCAGAGACCAGCTGCATTAGCCTGGACTTCAGAGACGTAGATACCAAACAGGAGAGGACCCAGGACCAAACCCTGTGATATTCCACTTGTCACTGGTCTGAAGTCAGATTTGGAGTCGGCTACTTTCACTGTGTGGGTTTTGTCAGTGAGCCAGTTGGCCACCCATCTTGTGACATATGGATTTATGCCTAGTCCAGTGAGTTTATCTATAATACCAGAGTGGGGGATGGTGTCAAAAGCCTTGGCCACCTTGCAGCACCTTATCCTCGTCTACGGCTCTGGTGACTGCATTTGAAGAAGTCAATCAAGTTTAGGAGGCATGATCTACCTTTTACAAACCCAAACTGAATGGGGTCCAGAGTTTGGAGGTTACCTATGTCTTTGTTTATAAGCTCCAGGATGATACGTTCCATGGCTTTGGAGACTAGGCTCGTCAGGCTAATGGGGTGGTAGTTCCCAGTGTCAGTGGTGGCACCCCCTTTGTGGAGTGGGATAACCATCACTGTGCACCATTCCATAGGCACAAAGCCTGAAGTGAGGCTATGGTTGAACATGGCACTTAGATGAAGTGTGAGTTCATTCTGTAGTTCGTGCAGAATGCAGAATGGGATGTTGTCTGGTCCCATGGATGCTGTGTTCTTTGGCTTTGGAGAGTGCAGTTTTTACCTGTGCATCTGTGATTACAGGGGCTTTGCAATCTTCCGGTATGGAGATGGGCCTTTTGGGGGGTGGGGGTGGGGGTAAAGTTTGCACTGAACCTGTTTGCCAGGATGTTGGCAATGTCAGTTGGTTTGGTAAATGTAGTGCCATTGTGCTGTAGTTCCGAGCAGATCTGAGTGTTGCCATTGAGATTTTTGACATAGCTGTAGAAAGCTTTGTGGTTGTCTTTAGAATCCAAGGCAATGTTATTTTCATAAGTAATTTTGGATAATTTTATGAGGGATCTCAGCTTCTTGCTGAGACTGACCACGGAGTTCCTGCAATCATGGGATTTTACTCTTTTTTGCAACAGTTTCTTCCTTTTGTTGTAGAGTTTGTTTATGGCAGGGAACCACCAGATTGCTTCTGTTTTTTGGAGAATAGCATCTTGGTTCTGTTGGGGATGGCACGGTCCGTGCACTCGTGTGTGCTTATAGAGTGCTTTTGTATATGATTCAGCAGTCGTGTCTCTATTTTCCATCTGTGTGGGTGACGTGAATTTGGCCACTTCTGACTTATGAAGCATGAAGTTGGCTTTGGAGAAATTTTTTTACAGTGGTTTCCTTAATGGAGGGTGGGGGCAGGATATGGATGTCTAGGGTGATTATGGCATGGAACATCTATTACCCATATTGGTAATGACCAGGTCCAGGATGTTGCTACCCCTGGTAGAGGTATGGACAAGCTGATCCAGGGCATTGGAATTGATGAATTCCAGAAAACATTGGGCAGATGAGTTAGTACATGAGTAGTTTTCCCAGCTGATTGTGGGGTAGTTGAACTCTCCCAATATTAGGGTATTGGGTTGTACCTTAATATTATCCAGTATATTGAGAAACATGGAGTGGGTATCCTGGGGCATGGAGGGATCTGTAACAAGCTACAACCTGAATTGCAGTCTTGCCCAGTGTTAATTGTACTTGGATAATTTTGGCTGCATTATGTTGAGCAACTAGCCTGGAGGTGTGGATATCCTTTATGAATATGGACACGCCTCCTCCTTTAGTGTTTTGGTCCAAGTAAGGTGGCCAAAAGGTGTGGTAAGAATTGTAGCCTGGTAATGCAGGGGTGCTCTCTGGAGCCTTAAACCAGGTCTCCGTCACTGCACAGATGATGATCTTCTCCATCTTAAGGAGTACCTCGAGTGAATGCATTTTGAGGTTTAGACTTCTAGCATTGAGTAACATTGCCCTTAGATTTCACTTGTTTGTATCTACTATGGTGGTGCATTTGATGTTTGAGCCTTGCCTAAAAAAGGCAATATAGTAGTGGCAAGAGCCTTAGCCAGTATCCAGAATCCCAGAGGTGACAGGTGCAGGCCATCTCTGGCAAAGCATCGTGGCCTGACGATCATGTTGTCCCAGGCAGACAGATACTGGATTCCCTTGGAATGACACCAGAAGCTTAGCCAATTGTTGAAGTCAATCATTTTGTCCTTGTACCATAGTATCATTCTGAGTGATGGCAGGATGTTACTCAGGGCTGGTGTCATACCTGCCTGGACCACATGGTCGGAGAGCTCCTCCATGTCTCTTTTCATGTAGTCCAGGGAGGTACATCTCAGGTCATTCACTCCAACATGGACAATGACAGAGTCATATTTGTACTTGTTGTGGAGTGACCTGAGTGCATGCATTATATGGCAGATCCTGGCACCTGACAGGCAGCTGACAGTAACATTCTTCTTGTTTAGCCTGGTGAGAGGGACATCAGTGTGCCTGACTATAGAGTCACCAATGACTAGTGTGTTGGGTACATTGTTTTGCCTTATGGGCTGAGGTTGAGAGGCACCCTGATTTTGTGAGATATGTGCCGTTCGGGTAGTGTTAGGGGTGGTGGTTGCTTGCATTTCATTTTGGAGGTCTTTGTTGTTTGGGCAGATTTTTATTGAGAGCCTCCGTAAATGTAGGTGTGTGTTTCGTGTTACTATGTGTGGGTTTGGGTGATGCAGTTTTTGATGGACTATGTGTAAAGTGCGGTGTGGTATTTACCTTCTCCTCTTGACTGTCTAGTCCAGTCTTGGCTGGAGAGAGCTTGGCTTCCAGTTTTGCTATATAAGTGCATCTCTCACAGGTTGTAGTGTTGGGTAGTAGGAGGAGAGGGTTGTCAGTGTACATGAGACAATTGCTACATTGCCCCAAGATGCCAAGATTCATTAGGTGGACAGGAGAAAACACCAGGAGATGACCCTTAGACATGCCTGGTTAGTGCTTATTAATCTAAGTACTAAGAAATGATTTCCTCTTGATAAATGAGGAAAGTTGAGTGCCGCAGTAATTTGTAGATTATTTAGTGCTTGCAACAAGATTTGGACAGTGCTGAGCACAAAGAACCAGTTTTGAGTGCTAAAACTAGAAAACTGGCTAGTTCTAAGGGAAATCTGAAGAGCAGACTTTCTGGCACCAGGAATAGTTTAACCATAGTTAAACGCCGCTCTGCCATGTGCAAAACCATGCAAACACGGGTTTTTAAACAGAAAGATGAAATGGATAGAAATAGCCCAAAATGACCATTAAAAGTAGAGATTCTGAGCTGAAACCACTCCTCCAGTGACAGATAGGCTTTTCAAAGCTCACCACTCTCACTGATGAAAAGAGAAGCTTCCCTCTATCTTAGAAAGGTCTGGGCAATACAGAAACTTACAAACAGCCCAGAATTCAGCAAAATCTGAAAACTGGACTCTACTGGTTTTAGAAAGGCGGGAAATTAATATAGAGATAGTATTTTTTTTTTGTTTTTTTTTTAAGTTAAAGCAGATACAGGAATACAAACACTTTTAAAGTAGAAAAATGGCTATGGCACTTGAGTGTGTAGTCCTTAACAGTTAAATAGTTGAAAAACACTTAAAAATGATCAATTAAAGTGCAAACAGTATAAGAATTTAAAAAACAGTTCAAATAAGTAGCAAAGTTAATAACAAACGGACAGAATAATGCGACTAGCAAAAATAAACAATAAAAAGCAAAACAGAGGTACTTAATCCACTCAAAGTCTTCCTTTTCTCTCTCTGCTGCTGTAGGACTCTGCAAGACACCCAGGCAGGCTCTTGCTGAGGTAATACAAGCGCAAAAACCACGCAAACACAGGTTTTTAAACAGAAAGATGAAAGGGATAGAAATAGCCCAAAATGGCCACTAAAACTACAGATTCTGAGCTGAAACCACTCCTCCAGTGACAGATAGATTGTTCATGCGAGTAAAAGAAATATCTCATGAGCTCTCTATTATGGTCTTAATGTTACATGCCCTTCTAAAAACAACTTTTGGCTCAACTGTTTTGGAATAAAACACATTTTCTTGTGAAGACAACTGGTGGAATTCCTTTGGTTATTAAAGTATCTTTCACAACTTTATGTACTGGTGATATGTCACTATTTTTCAATAGCTGGGCTACTCTTTGTTTTTTATCCTCCTTTTTCAGGCTATGGACTTTGCAATACTATACTGTATCACTGTCAGCTCTCAGACTGTTTGGTCAGCAGGTGCACACAGTTTATACTCCTCTGTTTTCTATCACTGCATGCGACTACTACGCATCTTCCTCATAATTCCTGTTTCACATTGTATCAGTCCTCTAAAAGGATTCCACAACACTATCTCTGTTCTAACAACTTTCTCCATCCACATGACCCTAACGTTCATTTCACACTAACATCATTTGAATGATTTTTATTTGTAGTTTAAACAACTGGCAGATTTTAAGATGGTATATGATCAGCTCAGACACTTTTGCTTGGAAGTTTTTTAATAGTAGTAGGAAAACTGAGCCACAGGAACGGAATATATTGTTGTAGGAATTGATGTTGTAGAGGGAGAATGTGGGACATTGTGAGAACACATGAGGATCCCCTGCATAAGCATACGGGATCAGGTATCAGGGACAAAGATGAGAGGAGCACATGAGGATGAAATAGGAAAAGCACAAACATATAATAAAATTGGTTGTTGTCATTGCAGGCTGAAGCATTAGTGCCAGTATATAAAGAAAGCAAGATCACTACAGCGTGGTGGGGTTAGTGAGTGGGACTGATATAGTGTTGTGGGGGTGGAGCTGGGAGAGGGGTAGGCCAAAGAAGGGCCAGAGGCATGCAAAAGAGGTATGTTTCTATCAGAATCAAACTCCCTTTCTACACCTTGGTCTGCCACACATAGTAAGCTACATTATTTTATGTGAAAGGATGTTACATATAATAGGAACATATTTTATTCAGTATATGTAACCATTATAAAAACTATTACATATGTAAAATGCTCATTTTACCAAATAGTTTTTAGAAGACTTTGTAAAACATCCAGAAATGTGATTGGTAATAAGATATTCACAGCATAAGTACTACATTAGAGAAGACGTTTGCTTAGTCTTAAAAAGAAATGCTGTGGGTCATGTTGAGACTGTTATGTCAGAGAACAGTAGATGCAGCTGTGTCCGAAAGTCTTTAACTGTAGTAGATGTTATTATACTCTGCTCAAAACTTAATTTTCAGAATTGTGTCTCACATAGCTTACAATATAACTTTTCTAAAATGTTACAAAAACATTGCATACAAAATGTGCAATATGTTCATTAATTTTTCAATTTTTTTTTAAGCGGTCTCAAAAAAAAAATGGCACAGATCTCTTGCTTGCTTGATTACCCTGACATGAACCTTGAAGGCTTACCTTATAATGCTGATGAGAACATTGAGTAGAAGCCTTTGGATTCTTTATAGTTTGTGGAAACTGAACAATACTGTGCAAGTTAGAGACAGGGAAACAGAGCCAGAAATCAAAAATATATTACTGACAGTAGACTGGAATAGCAATAAAATTATACATTTGTAGAAATAATGGGATCTGAGATGTAGAAGGTCAAATGCATTTTATACCCTACAATGTAAGTCATTGGGAAGTGTATGACACTGTGACAGTCTTTTGTCAAAAATATCATTATCCACTGTTGCAGTTCATTGACAATTTCATGCAGATATGCTGACTGGTAACTGGAAAAGTACTGACTTCCTATTAGGCTCCCAACCATTAAAACTTGTATACAATCAAATGTTAGCAGCTAAAGTAACATGACCCTGCTAAACCTCAGGAATCATGCCAATTCACCTTCCTTACTACTAGTCCCAAAAATCAAGCTTCACTGGACAAATCACTGCTTCTGTGTTCTGGGCCCCAAACGTTGGGAATCTATGTTCCTGTCTTAAATAAATATCATCATACACATCCTTCTGGACACAGCTAAACACTCATCTTTTGAAACTTGCTAAATGCCAGTGTTATGCTCCTGACCACATCAACTTAGCACATCAAATTCTGTAGCTATCTAATAACTTTGTAACTCTCTATATCTCTGTAACTGTATATCACACTTATTTTAACATTCAACTCTCTTGTATATAGTATATATACCTTCTCCATAATGTATAAGCTTATTTCGAATTTAGCTTGGAATTAATGTAAAGAATGTCTCATACCAGATGCTTATCTATACTTAACCTTAATGTTGCATTACTGTAACCTTGTTGTATACATGATGTTGCATTCTGTCTGTATTGTATATTTTAATTTTATTGATGTACTTTTACCCGGGCTAAGACTGAAATCAGTTATTTGTGATCAGTTAAGGTCAAATAAAGTAAAATAAAATAAATAAAACTGATGAGAAATTTCAGCTGAGATTTCTGTTATGTGGTTGATTTTTCTGTTATATGGCTGAAAGTAAGTTTTCTTGGGTAAGGCATATGACTCTTTGCCAACATGCCCTGAAAAATCTCAAAGCTGAGCAAGATAAGCAATCATGACAGTTCCATTTTGACCGCTTAACTACTAAGTTAAATACAATCATGAATATATAATAAACTTAGAAGAATAACTGCATTTTGAAGACCCCTCCCATCCACCTAGCCCCCTTTTGGTGTCGGCAAGAAAAAAAATGTCATACTTCCACAATAGTTGCCTAGATGGAAATTAAAGGTGATTTTATTTTTTGGCCAATAATCTGTTCATGCCCTTTTAATATTTCACTGTGTTTCTGAGGCAGTCTTCTAAAGGGACATAATTTGAGTTAGCTGTATGAGTTTTCAAAATTCTCATTCATCTCAGATTTATCATCTTAGGGGTACAGGCTGTCAGAGGTTTTTTCTTTGCTTTACAACTCATTGCAGGAGAATACTTTCTCATCCTACATTTTTAAAAGCATCACATCTCTGCAAATGTTCATTAAATGCATATTATGTTTATGATACTGACTTTCTTATTCATTCTTTGGAAAACATCTTAATTGTCATACAAACCTGTACCTCTCAACCTCCTAGTATAAGAATTCTAGACAAAGTCAACAATAATGGGAAGAAAAAGGCCCAAAAACAGGGACAGTTTTAACCATCACTCTTTTATAAACTTAAAAAGTTGATATAATAACAGGTTTTGCATTAGCATGCATTTTCTAAAGGGTACGAAGTCTGAAACCAAAATATATGCCATTAGTTAATGATTTGAGTCCTCAATGATTTGCAGAAAAACACAAATTTTATGTGTAACAGATGAAAAATATGAGGTAAAAATCTGGACAGGTGAGAGGTACATACAGACCAGATGAGAGGATTACAGATCTTATAGTGCATATATCTGGCTTTTATTCTGTACATAGTGGTCTATAGCTTTAAGAAGGGGCAGTCTCAGTAATGAGATGCCTGCCGAGTGCTCAGTCATCATGTGGGAGGTACATTAAACATTGTTAATAGTGCAGTCTGTCTGTATAATGCCTCTGTGCTTAACCCTTCTAATATACTTTTTAGGAGTATTTTACGAATATAGGTGTTAGGACTACTTACCCCCCCCCCCCCACCACCAACTGTTGCTGGACTGTGTGTGTGTCTGGTTGTGTTTTAACATGCATTGTCATATGGCAGCATATTTCACTAATAAATGCTGAGATTGCTTCACCGAGTTTCTGCAACCATTGTAGGCACTCCTACTGCACACACAGCAAAATTGTGCATATCTTCATCCATGTTCATCATTAGCTTCACCCTGGTCTTCCTTACTCTACAGATACCATTTTTTTCAGTAGCAGCTCTTTTATATGTTACCATACCTCTCAACCTCTTACTGCATGAAATCTGGACAAAGCCTGACAAAATGTGGGAACAAAGGCCCCAAAATAGGGACAGATTTTAAATATTGGTCTTATAAACTTAGAAAGTTGATAGAGTAACAGGGTTTGTGTTAGCATATATTTTCTAAAGGATTTGAGGTCTGAAACTCAAATGTATATCATTATTTGTTGACCTCAATCCTCATATCATCCCAGTGATTTGCTAGAAAACCACAAATTTTATGAGGAACCGACAAAAAATATGAGGCAAAAATCTGGGCATTCTGCGAAAATCTGGACAGTTGAGAGGTATGTATGTTACCCAATAACCAACTACTCAGACAAAAAGTAATTCTTGCTTTTACTAAGCATACAAATTCAGACTAGCAACTCTGATTTTTATATTTTTACTGCCTTCGGCTGCTTTAAAATTCATTGCAGTTTTCAGCTGTAATATAACCTGACATTTTGGAATAATGGACTGGAGAATTCCCTGCCATGAAACATAAGCTGGTGTCAAGTACAAACCAGCTTTGAAGCATGTAATACAAAATAATCAGTGTTTTTTTCACGTCATGTACATCTAATTCAGAATTAAGCTCATTCACAGACATTCAAGTCATTCCTTTGCACTTACAAAATACTGTAAAAGTCAAATGTGGATGAGGAAAGAAACTGATTTAAATGTTTTTACAGTTCTTATTTAAAATTGTATTACAGATGATTGACATTTCTTTTTCTTAATCTTGTAGTTTAGAAAAGGGGTCTAGGATTTCTCTTCATACCTAATAAATCATAGTTCTTTCAAAAATTAGTTTGCATATTTAAGAAATAAGTTATACATTTAAATTACAAAGACTATTTTTATGTGGGGTAAAGAATGCTGGACACTTGTGACTAGGGTTGCCACCTTTTCAAATGGCCAAAGTAGGACATTTTTGGTACAGACATTAGATTTTACAGGCCGACACATACCCATGGTCAGTACAAAGGATAGAACTTAACTTTTTTGCCTAAATAAAAGCTTATTCTTGTAGCATTTTAGTTGCTTATTCTGTTTCTTATAACATTTAGGTATTTCAGATACAGAATAACTGTTTTATGCAACTATTACATAAAATATAGGAAATAATTTTGTCCTACAATCTCAGGACATTTGCTATTTTTAAATTATTTTGTCAGGACACAACTGCCCAAAGAGGGACTGCCCCTCGCAAAGTGGGACAGGTGGTAACCCTACTTGTGACGACCGTGCCCTGGCCCAGCAATCAAGGAGCCTCAATCCTCACCATTAACACCAGGGAGGTCGTCTCCTAGAAGAGGAAAGGATAACTAATACACACAGTAAAGTACAATTTCCCTTAAGTGCACACAGAGATCACAGTCAGTCTGAGGCTGGCAGCTCCCTTGCCACCAGGTCCCCAATAAGACTCTCCACTGGCACAGCTATAGGGTCCAGGTCTCAGCCTAACTGGGCAAGCTAGGACATCCAGTACCCTCTCTGTCCAACCAGTGCTTCGTGTCCCTGCCCAAGTAGCTGACACAACACACACACACTTTGAGATAAGTATTTATACAACTTATAGGAAAACAAAACCACGTAGTTACAACTTCTCCAAAAAAAACACAAAAATAAACCACAATGGTAGTCACGAATAACGCTGCTTGGACCCAGATAATGTAAAAACTAATTTAATAAAAAAAGATTAAGTGCTTTCATCTATACTCTAGACTTCATCAGAACATTAAAACCATAATTAAATTCATTTAAATACACTGATGCGTCCAATAACAGTTGATTATTCAGATTCAAACATGTTTCAGTATGTCTTCACTTCCCCTTCATGAATATTAAAATATTAAAATGTTAAAACACCTCGTAATTTTTATTATTTACATCCTAACTTCCAAAATAGGTTTAATAGGTATGTTATCATTAATTCCTGGAATGGTGGTGACATTTAATAATATTTGCCATCTCACCTTGTTTTCACTCAATAATGCCTTCAAATTTCCACCTCTTTGATTAGGAAATAAAACTTCCAGTAAGGCAAACTTAAACATTTCACATCCAGAACTCTCTCTAATATGTCTGTATAGAGCGTTATTAACATCCCCTTTTTTAATTGCATATGAGTGGTCATATATCCTGTCCCTCAGCCGTCGCCCGGTTTTACCCACATAAAATCTGGGATAACATTCATGGTTTGACAGTTTCCTTTCATAAAATTTACCCTAGTCTGACACTTGTTACCCACTTGAATTGTTGGTTCCTCTAATATGGCAAAACATTGTTTACATCTCCCACATTTAGTGGTTCCAGTCCTACACGGTTTTATGTGTATGTTACCATTATGTAATCTACTTTCATGTTATGCCCCATCTTATGCACGAACTTAGGGCCATCTCCTACCAATCTGTAAATGTCGGAATCACACTTCAAAATGTTCCAATTGTTACGAATAACATTTTTGACAAGTAATGTATTTTTTTCATAGGGCAAAATACACGCTTTGTTAAATCCATTGGTGGATGATCAATACCAATACCTGATTCAACACCCAACAAAGGCTTATATTTTTTGCCCCACTCACTTATAACGTAAGCTACAACATCTTCTACTACTGTAGGGGGGGTACCCTCTTTCCTTAAACAATGATCCAATATAACCTACTTCCTGTACCATTTCTTTATAATCAGAGGTCATATGGGCTGCTCTAATGCACTGCCCCTTAACTATATTTCTCTTTTGTAAGTTTGGGTGAGAACTACTGTATTCCAAATAGGCATTACTAAAGGTGTCCTTTCTAAAAATTCTGGATTTAAATCCCATAGTGGTGTGGGATATGTATGTGTCAAGATATGAAATTCCTTCTTTACTTGTATGGTATGTAAATTTAAGGAACGAGCTGGTGGTGTGCAAATACTTAACAAATTCATCCACCTCTACTTCCCATCCCAAAGAATAAACATATTGTCTAAAAATCTGATGCAACATTGAATATTTTTCATCCACACACTTTTAAAAATAAACTCCTCTTCCCAGTCAAGGAGAACTAGATTGGAATATATTGGGGCACTAGCAGCTCCCATCGCCACACCTTTATTCTGTCTATAATATTCTCCCTCGAAATATATAAAATTGTAATCAAGTACTAGGCTCATGAACTCACTGGTAAGTAATGTCTTCTCCCAATCTAAATTAGTAAATTTCCAAATACTATTAACAAACTTATCCATACCTTCTTCCCTTGGAATACAGGAGAATAAATTGACCACATCAATGGTTATTAAAACTTGATTTTCTTTCCATAAACGTGGTGTCAACCGACTGAGAAAGTCCCAAGAGTCTTTGACTATATGTTTAGTCATTTTGTAAATGGGCTCTAACCAAGTATCCACAACCTTCCCGAACGGGAAGGTCTTGGATTTACTACCAGAAACTATTGGCCTCTATGGAGGATGTAAAATATTCTTATGTAATTTGGAATTCCCAGGATAGTGGCCAATGTGGGGAATTCCACTTTCAGAAACTTATATAATTCACCATCTATTCTTTCTTCCAACAAATACTCATCTAATAGTGCATCTATGCGCTGGTAAGCTATATGTACTTCATTAATAGATGATATCTCATATGTTTCTGTATCCTGGAGGATGGCATGAATGACATTCAAATAATGATTATTCTCAACTAAAACAACACCTCCCCTCTTATCAGGGTGTAGAATCCTGATATTATTTTTAGAACTTAATGTACATAATAGATCATATTCTTTTTTACTAAGATTGTATTTCATCCTCTGTTGTTTGTTAACATTAGATAGTTGATGTAGTTTGTCTATAACCACCTTCTCAAAACTGGCCAATAATGGGTGAAGCGGAGGGGTAAAAGTACTTCTTTTTTTCAGGTGTACCTCTGATTTCTTCACTCCTACATCTTTAAATACTAAGGTTTAGCTTATGGACAAACAACTTAAATTCAATGATATTGTCCACAACATTAAATCTCATATTAGGAACAAATTTGACTCCTTTTCTAAATAGGGCATAAATGTTCGTCTTGTAATTCCAGTGTGGTGTAGTTACAGATGTAAAAATTACCCTTGCCATACTTGACTTCATTATATTTAACTATTTCATTGTTGTCATTAGTGTTCACCTTTTCATTCTGTCTACCCTGGTGTTGGATGATTGGTAATTCCGATAATTCCCCCTCCTTCTCCCTACATTCTCCCACTCTGTATCCTCCACTAAAAAAGACTGAAAATCGTCATGTAATGATCGGTTAGGCCTCTCAAAATCTCTTGGAGCCCTGGTAAAACCAACCTGATTTCTCTTCTCCTTATGTGGTTTTTCCCAGCTATACACCCTTCCTTCCTTATATTGACTTAAATCTCTTCGAAGTTTGGCACACTTCCTATTAAAATTTCTTTGATTATTATTTGTAGCATATGAATATTGTTTATCACATAAGTGCTGCCATTCTTCGAATAATAAGTCCTGAGTAATACGTACATTAAGATCTTCTACCTCCTTCATAAGTTTACATAATTTGCCATCATTAAATTTAATAATAAATTTCATAAATGTGGTCCCAAAATGATTGAACATTTCGTTACACTCATGCAATATGTCTGCAGTCATATCTATTCCCATGGGCTTCTTAAAAAACCTAAGCCCCATGGGAACGATGTCTAAGGCAATACAATGATTTAAGTATGCAAGCTCTTCATAGCTGTCCTTACTTCCTCCTTGCTAATCTGTTTCACTTCCTGATTCACTATCCCCACATCATCCAACCTTCTCTCTCATTCTCTTAATTCATCAGCCCTTCAAAGTACTCTTTCCATCTACTCAACACACTCTTCTCACTTGTGAGTATGTTTCCCTCACTATCCTTTATCACCCTTACCTGCTGCACATCTTTCCCAGCTCTGTCCCTGTGTCTAGCCAATCAGTACAGGTCCTTTTCTCCCTCTTTAGTGTCCAATCTCTCATACAACTCTCCATATGCCTTATCCTTAGCCTTCACCACCTCTCTCTTTTGCCATGTGCCTCATCTCCTTATATTCATGTCTACTTTCTTCATCTCTTTGACAATCCCACTTCTTCTTCACCAGCCTCTTCCTCTGTATACTCTCCTGTACATCCTCATTCCACCACCAGGTCTCCTTGTCCTCCCTCTGTCCAGATGTCACACCAAGCACCTTTCTAGCAGTCTCCCTTACTAGCTCTGCTGTAGTTACCCAGCTATTCGGTAACTCTTCACTGCCTCCCAGTGCCTGTCTTAACTCTTCCCTGAACTCCACCTCACAATCACCCTTTTTTAACTTCTACCATTTAATCCTTGGCAATGCTTTCACACTCCCCCTCCTCTTCTTGATCACCAATGTCATCCTACAGACCGCCATTCTATGTTGCTTAACTACACTTTCCCCTGTCACCACTTTACAGTCTCCAATCTCCTTCAGACTGGCCCTCCTACATAGGATATAATCCACCTGTGTGCATCTTCCTCCACTCTTGTATGTCACGCTATGCTCCTCCCTCTTCTTAAAATATGTATTCACCACAGCCATGTCCATCCTTTTCGCAAAATCCACAATCATCTGACCTTCTGCATTCCTTTCCTTAACACCATACCTACCCATCACTTCCTCATCCCCTCTGTTCACTTCACCAGCATGCCCATTGAAGTCCACTCCAATCACTAGTCTCTCACCCTTGGGTACACTCACCACCACTTCATCCAACTCACTCCAACATTTTTCTTTCTCATCCATTGCACACCCAACTTGTGGAGCATATTCACTAACAACATTCATCATTACACCATCAATTTCAAGCTTTATAAACATCACTCTATCAGACACTCTCTTCACCTCCAAAACACTCTTGGCATACTGCTCCTTTAGGATAACCCCTATCCCATTTCTCCTGCCATCCACACCATGATAGAACAATTTGAACCTGCCTCCTATACACCTGGCCTTACTTCCCTTCCATCTGGTCTCTTGCATGCACAATATATCAACCTTCCTTCTCTCCATCATATCAGCTAGCTGTCTCCCTATACCAGTCATGCTGCCAACATTCAAAGTTCCTACCCTCACTACTACACTCCTAACATTCCTCCTCTCTTCCTGCCTTTGGGCATGCCTTCCCCCTCCTCTTCTCCTTCGGCCAACAGTAGCCCAATTTCTGCCAGCACCCTGTTGGCTAACAGTACTGGTGGCAGTTGTTGTTAACCCGGGCCTCGACCGATCCAGTATGGAAATATGAAATGTTCTCAGCATAAGTCATTTGGCAGAGGTTTTATGCTGGATGCCCTTCCTGATGCAACCCTCCCCATTTATCCCGGCTTGGGACCGGCACAAAGAAATTCACTGGCTTGTGCATCCCCAGTGACTGGGTTTTATATATATATATATATATATATATATATATATATATATAGGTTTACTATCATAAATTCGAAAGTAAAAATAAATAATGTCTTTATTTTCGAATTTATGCATCGAAAATGAACATTTTCGAATAATAGTAAACTCGAAAACAAGGGTGTATTGTCGAAAATGTAAACTGCGACATTTACGGCGATACAGCACGCCCACGCTTCCCATAATCACCTACCTACCTAACCGAACACAAGGTTATGCAGGGGGGCTGCACCCCTCTGCACCCCCCACCCCCCAACTTAATATTCCAACTCCGTGATCGCACTACAGTGAGGAATGGGATGCATTTCCCTAACCGCACTGTACCGCGATCCCCTCCCATGACCGAAAGTTAGAATTGCGAATGCACAGTTCATTCGCAATGCAAACCTTCGCTCATGTCACCTGCCGTAATATGAAGTATTCGAACATCTGATGTTCAAATACTTCATAGTCGTGCAAATGCACGTCGACATAATGATAGCAAACCATATACATATATATATATATATATATATATATATATATATATATATATATGTATAGATGTATAGTGACAAAGGAAGATACTGCCAGCACAGCTGTCTGGGATTTTATAAATAATTATATGTCATTTGTGAATATTAAAATGATGTATATAAGATGCTTGTGTAACAAATGTATTAGAACTGTATGTCGTGTATATCAGACTGGTTTGTACAGATGTGTGTTAAAAAGGGGTTTTATATAGTGCTTGTTTTTAAAAGGTAACCACAGTGTGGCCTACTGGAAGAGAACAGAAATGTACATGCACCATTGTAGCTGTTTAAATGTATATATTTTAACAGAAAAATATCTGGAATTAAATTAATTTATAGGCTAGGCCAGAGACATAATGTCTGTACTAGGAAGCTTTCTGTATTGTCTTCGGAGTGTACTACCTCTGAAAGTATGAAGGAATGCAATTGTTTTATGACTTCCAGCATCTCCCAGAGATCTGAGGTGGGTCTATATTAGAACACCAAACATTCAAAATGTCGAGTATTCTAATATTGACCCATTTTCAGGGAACACTAAAAATATCGAAGAAACAGAAAACCAAATTTTTTCCTAGGGACAGGATTTGGTTGTCCATTTCTGTTGCTTTGGTATTTTCAGCGCTCTGGTGGAAAGTTACGGGTCGGGTTCAGGTAAGTGTGCGATTGGACGTGAGGGTTAGGGCGGGTTAGGTGAGTTAGGGTTAGGGCGCAGGTCAAGTAAGTGTGTGATTGCGTGAACATAAGTGTTAGGGCGGGGTAGGTGAGTTAGGGTTAGGGCACGGGTGAGGTGACTGTGACAGTGACGGACCTTAGGGTTAGGGTTTGGGTTAAGGTAAGTGGATAGTTAGTGGTGTATGTATAGTTTAGTGTAGGGTTAGGTGAAAGAGTTTAAGTGTATATGTGTGGATTGCCGTTTGTTTGGTGTGGTTGTGTAATGTGTATGTGTTTTGCGGAAAAAATTTGCTGTTCTGACAGTTCGATGTTTTGAATTTTCAATTGATAGGGTTCGATATTAGAACACTTGACATTTTGAATGTTCGGTGTTCTAATATAGACCCTCTGAGGTCTATGTATTTTTACAGGTAGATATTAATGCTATCAGCTGCCATCAATGGTTGTTTTGGACCTGGGGACTAGAAGTCAGATGACAAGAAATTATGTCATTCTGCAAGCTAGCCCAGCAGTAATACTTGAGATATTAATTTGAGAAGTCTCTTAGAGAGACGGGGCATTCTGTATTCTGTCTTGGACCTGACAATAACCATTCAGCACATCTGCCTTGCTCTGATGAAGTAAGTTACTAGGAAATAGTATAATTCTCTTAGATATAGTCAGGAATATAGCAAAGATTACTTTAGATATTTTTCTTTATTTATTTGAAACTGTCCTGCAATGTTGTTTTAAATATTTCCTTTGATTTCGAATTCTGATGTCAGTGTGAATATATACTGAGTATTTTCTTGTTTTTTTATTTTATTATTTATTATCAAATATATTTAAACCTTTCATTGTAGCTGATCTGTCTAGAGATATTTAAGTTTTGAGAGTACTTGCATATTTATTTGCTGACACTGAGTGGGCCATTCCTAATAGTCTTGCTCTTGGTCAAAATACCACTTGTATTAACATTAATATTACACAGTAAGATTGGACACCCTTTGTTAAGAGCCTTATAGTAGCTGATAAGGAGTTGGCTGGTGGCAGTGGTAACTACCTTATAGTATGGGCAAAGGGGAGCATAGCTAATAAACATGTGCCAGCCTTTCCCAGGTGTGTGCGTGTGTGTGTGTGTGTGTGTGTGTGTGTGTGTGTGTGTGTGTGTGTGTGTGTGTGTGTGTGTGTGTGTGTGTGTGTGTGTGTGTGTGTGTGTGTGTGTGTGTGTGTGTGTGTGTGTAAATAAAACTTCAAAGAGTGTGTGTGTGTCAGCTACTTGGGTAGGGACACAAAGCACTGGTTGGACAGAGATGGTGCTGGAGGTCTTGGCTTGGCCATTCAGCTGAGATCTTGACTCTATAGCTGTGCCAGTGTGGAGACTTATTGGGGATCTGGGGAAGAGGAAGAAACTGACTCTGGACTGACTGTGGTCTATGTGTGCTCTTAAAGGAAATTGCACTTGCTACAGAGAGCTACATCTGGAAATACTGTGTGTGTACCTGTCATCCTCCCAGTGTACATCCTCCACTGTTGCCAGTGGTGAGGACTGAGGCTCCTTGATTACTATTTCAGCTGTGGGTCATCACACACATACATATTTATATATATATATATATATATATATATATATATATATATATATATATATATATATATATACACACACACACACACACACACATGCACACACACACACACACACACACACACACACACACACACACACACACACACACACACACACACACACACACACACACACACTTGTATATAAAGTCTGAAAAGGCACTGGAAGCAGACCAGATGTATATAAAAGACACTGGTAAATTTAGAAAAAAAAGAATGAAAAAGTAGCTTGTTTGACTTTCTCAAATAATTTTCCATTAGCTATTTACATTGGTTAGAGTAGCTTGAAACCAAGTTTGCATTCAAGATATCTCCAAGCCACATGGATGGTTTCATACTGCCTCTCTAGTGGAGCAGGGTGTTTGTATATCAGTCACAGCTGTAGGCCCTGCCAGGCCTCCTTCTCATCTCCAGCAATGAAAGGAATCTTCCCCTGAGTTTTGTCCTTGGTCAGATCAACAAGATGTGTCAGTTTGGCTGTTGAATTCCACCACGTACTGAACCTTTTGGTAAAGCTCTTGATTTAACCCACATTGAACTCCCCTGATTCAGTAATTCACTTTCTAGCTTGCTTCTTTTAGGCTTATACATCCCAGACTTTGGCAGTTCTGCTCTCATTAGCTTATACATACAATCAGTTCTGTGAAGATTTTCCTGGCACAAGGTTCAGCAAGGCATTTAAAAGCATATACCCTATTTTCATGCACAAGATCACAAAATGTTGCAATATATATCTATATGGGTCTAACACCTACTGAAAATCGCTATACTATTGCTGATCTCCTTGTGCTGTGAATACCATCCTCCCAAGTGCCACCTGATACTATACCATTGCTCATATGGCAATATGCTTAACACAGCATAAGAATGTGCGGGCCATGTACAGTCAGGGGGACGTGCAGATATTGGAGTTATACACACATGGTACCCCTCATGTGTATGTGATTATACATGTCTTTATTGGCATAAAGGGACTGTATCTACATATACCGCTGCCATAATGGCTGGATTTATAGAACTGACAAATTACCCTTTAAGTATCTACTGTGAGTGTGTATGGGCCTATAATGAGGTAAGGTCTGCAGATGTGATATTACCATGTGTGTTTTGTACATATAGAATGAGTACAGGTGTTTGCACATAGCAAACGTTATTAATGCAACATTTTATAATTAAAGCAGGCATTGGGTCAGTCCGACTCTATATGGATTTGCTGTGTGACATTTCATAAACACAGTCCAGCACACAGCTCTGGTCTTTATTCAGCGTTATATTGACAAGCCTCCTCTGGTGGTGCAGGAAAATACCCACAACAATTTGCCTTTCTACACTGCAAAGCAGCTGTGTTGCATGTAGCACTAACTAACCTTTCTGTTTGTTATCAGTGTAGGTGCTACAGCCTCTTCAGCACTCCTAATGTCAGTTTTGGATCATTGTTGTTGGGGGTGCATTGTATTCATGGTTGTGCTTCCTGCTGCATTTTAATATGGTGCTCAAACACCCTGACTTGTTCATTTGATGTTGTATGCATGTAGGAATCCTTTTCATGTATTTGTTACACTGGGTGTTTGCATTAGAGGTCTGGTGTGCAGTGCCTGCATTTGTCCTTAATGAAGCGGTTATGTTGTGCCAGCCTGTCCTGGATGTGATTCTGCACACAGTTATGGCAGTACCTCTATGAGATGTGTTAACCATCTACTCCATATTGCTAAACAAATCCAAAGGCCAACTTTTTTCAGCATGTGCCACTCAAATGCCAACCTTTACTTTCATTCTCATATTCACTCCCCAGGCCACACTAATAAAGAACGTGTTCTTCAACACAATGAAACATCACAACAATACCTTTTCAAATAAAACCACACAACATCGTTTAAAAGCTTTTCATTCACATTCTTCCACTTTTGTAACTTTTGGGTTTAATACCTTTGGCAAAAAGTCTTCTCATCTCTTTGGGAAACAAAACCAACCATTCTTTGCGGATGTGAGAAGTAATGTAACCAATATATCCCCAATTCTTCAGGTATAGTCATCAATGGCCATTAAGCAAATTATATTATATTTTAAAATTTCAAAATGTACCTATGGACACATGGTCATGTATCAAGTTTCACATCAGTTTCAGTGTCTTTAAATCAACAGTCAGTGTTCAAATTATACACATTTCAAGGAAAATTAATTGATACTATCGTTCCAAAGCTACTTTCGATTAAATTATTAATATTTTCAGGGACTTTTGTGTAATACTGGGTGATTCAGATGATATAAATTAGACAACTTACTTCATTTCAATCTGAGCTCATGAAATGTGGCTTTTGTGCCCTGAAATCATATGGTTAATTGGTGCCAAATCATTGTAGTAAGCCAATTCTCATGTAATTGTGAAACCTTTATACTTCTGGTTAGCTCTTAATTTCTGTTTGCAGAGTTTGCTGTATTTAACCAGAAAAGTTTTCATGCATGTTTGCATTCACTATAGAATGATTTCAGTAAGCATACTTATAAAATATTTTCAGTATAATTTATCAGTTAGAATATACAGAAAGGTCACAAAGACCAAGGGTGTGACTGTTAGGATCTATAAATGGAGGTGAAAACAATCTCATAATGGAGCAGGACAAATAATTTTGTTGAGGTCTACATAGTGTGTGAAGGAAAACTGAAAAAAAAAAAAAAATATATATATATATATATATATATATATATATATATATATATATATATGTATGTATATAGAGTCACACTATAATTAATTCCCATTAATTCCCATGCTAGTCACTTAAAAAAAATTACCCTTAATATTTTAACCTGAATGATTATAGTGGTGGACCACTGTCAGCAGAGTTGAATTGTAAGAGCATGTAGTGGGGTCAGTGGCCAGTATATGTCACGGGGCAAGTGTGTTATTGTAAAGGAAAAGGTATGTCATGCACCAGCAAAGAGGACATTGGGCTGTTACGCACAGTGTTTCAGGCCAGGTTGCAGGATTGTACAACTGATGCAGGAGTGAAACAGACATACTACAAGAAGTGTGTTTGAATGAGTTTCCATACACAGTAACACCCAGACATGTACTACAGCATTGTGATACAGATACACAGTTATTCATGCATTAACCTCTGCATGTTATTGTGCCTGCAGATGCATTCTTGCAACCTGCAGTCACAGCATAGTGTTGTTCACTAGATAAAGTATTAGGCTAGCTTGGTGTATTAAGGCAATAACCTGGATGCTGTTAATACAGCCAGACTGCATGGCATGTGCATTAGTACCATGCAGTCCTACAGCAGGAATATCATACAAACAGAGGTATAGCTGGCTGTTCTTGCACTTGTTGCCTTCCCCTAGTCTGGTGCCCCTCTCAGCTTTAAGTGGAGTAGCAAAAAAAAGCTCTGCTCCTTGAACTTTTTATAAATAAAAAGCTCTTCTCTCTTTTCAAATTTTAGCAAACTGCTTATAGCAAGCAACTGTTACTACATTTTGCCATAGTTTACCATGAAAAGTCAAGATTAACAATGTAATCCGTTTATTTGTTCAGCCCAGATGTACGATGTCCTGCATATTAATTAGCTCACAATGTTGAATGTCATACCAATGATGCGAAGTTGGCATTATTCGACATCCTGTTTCACCTGCCTGCCTTTTCAGTAGTACGAACGTATGCAGTTCGGTACTGCACAATGCTGCAACTCACATATTTGCAGGGGGGAAAGCCACCCTGTCCCCCCCACACCCCCTGCAAACTATATATTTCAACTCCAAGATCGAACTACAGTGAGGAAAACAATTAATTTCCTGATCCACACTGTACTACGATCTCTATTTGTTACCTTAACCACGTATAAGTGAATACATAGTGGCATTCGCTGTATAGGACAAGAGATTTGAAGGTCAGTAATACGGGAATCAGCCAATTTCCTTTCAACTTTCCCATTTTTGCCGAATCTTCATTCTTCATTTTGATAGTAAACCATTTGCCACACACTGACCACTACAATTCTTCAGTTTTGGCCATGAATGTAGTACTGGCAATTTACTCAAGACCAATCATTATCTGCCGATTGTGGCCCCTAACACTTTGTGCCTCAGGCAGCTGCCCTCTTTACTCTACCCAAGCTATGATTCTGGTCACACTGTATAAAAATAATTTAAAAGTGGTTTATATACTAATTGAGCTTAATAATTCTCCATTAGAATCACATTTGAAATTCTTCAAAAATTAACATATTTTGGGTAACTTTATATGGCATTTTTTACAACTTCTTTCTTCCAAAAAAGAAAAACACTGTGGAAAAGAGACTTGTAGTACACTTATGTATATGTTTTTCAAATACCGTCTCTAAACAGGTCAGGACTGTTCTACTTCCCTGTGACAAAGAATGGACCTTCAATTTCTGAACTGTTTAAAACTGTGATTGTGTCCTTTGACTATTTATTAAACTGAAATAACATCCATCTTGTGAAGGGTATGTGTTTATATTTAACTCTGAGAATGTTTTCATCTGTAAGGAGATATAGACTTTCAAGACCTTCAAAATGTTATTGCTATGTCCATAAGAACTGTGTTGTGCTTTAAAGCTAAAAAAAAAAAACTTTGATCTAGGAATCTTGGCTCTATATCTTTTTAAATACTTGAACTCCTGAAGATATATAATAATAGACATTTACGCCTGGCAAGACTACCTATAAAAGTTAAAGAAACTATCTGGCAATGAAAATGAAATGAAATGCAGAGCTGCTATACTGAGATCAGATTTGAAACCACATGCCATAGATTGTATTTACCAAAATTAACTCTTTTGACTTAAAACAAATGAAATCCAGTACTGAGTACTGACTCTTAAATAATCAGGCATATATGTTCCATCTTTGATCTGGGAATGACTCAGTTTAAAATTTTAGTAACATGGAATTTATCTCCTCAGAAACTGTTAGAGAATTCTCTGTTCTGTAGATACTGAGACTTATCATAACATTACAGCAGTCTCCGGTATCCGTTACAGTCCCATCTTCAGTCGAACAGAAAGGAAAACAGGTCTCTCAGGAGATGCGTCAGGACTCTTTTCCAGGAAATGGAAACACGTCTGTTTTCCTTAGTTACAGACTGTGCCACACCTAGTAATACTACATTCCTTGGAGTGAATGTGTAAAAATGTGTCTAACACTAACTTCAGTCAGGTTTTATAATAATAAAGTAGAGAAGAGAGCTCTAGTAAGCAAAAATGCAGTGAATCAATACAAGATTTCTTTTAAATAAATAACCTGGCTTTTAAGTCTATTACCCCACACATCGCTGAGTGTCAACTGTTTGAGATTTCAAGTAGTCGGTTTCAGTTCATCAGTGTTGAGCTCATGAGCACCAGTTTCTGATAGTAAATTACTGCTTGTCCATTGTCTATTTACATGACAGCACTTATCCCCATGTATAATCTTCCATTTTCTCCATAGCTGTGCAACTTCAGAATCAGTATATTTAAGTAGGGGGTGTAGAAGTGTAGCCCCCTAAATGGGGAGTGCATGTGGGGCTTGCCCCATGCAAAAAAGTCTTGTAAAACATTTCATTCAGTTCAAGTTTTGAACACTTTTTTCACCTGACTGAACCTTCAGTTAATTAACATTCAGGCAAACATAAGGTTAGCTTTTTTTAGGCACTTTAGCTTAAGTATTGTGTGTGTGTGTGTGTGTGTGTGTGTGTGTGTGTGTGTGTGTGTGTGTGTGTGTGTGTGTGTGTGTGTGTGTGTGTGTGTGTCATACTTAGGGAACAAACTAATAGGTCATGATGCATCAAGCAAAATGTATAAGTGGCATTATGTGCCTCCTATCACTTCAAGTCCTGCAGTACAGCGTTACACTTGTTAAAACTTCAGAAGCATGTGCTTGAAACATACCTCTCAACCTGCAGACATTGAAAAATCTGGGAAAAGGCTCTTGAAAGGAAAGTACATTTGGCTAGAAATCTGGATTGCTAATTAGCATGCAGTTTGCATACCTAATGTCATAAGTTCTCCCACTTCCCATAAAACTCAGAGATATCACCTCTAAAAAGCACAATTTTTAAAAACCGTGCCAAAATTACACAAAATATAATTAGAATAATATTTCTTAACTTCACACTGTTCAAAATCATTGCCCAAATATTTATCTATGCATAAAATCATAGGCACACAATATATGTATATGATTTTATACATACCTGAAAAGACATATTGTCATGTACCTGCTTTAGAGTATAGTATACAAACTTTATATATGCTATACTGTAAAAATAAAATGATTTGCTTTATACCAGAAATGTATGAAATGTATCTCTACTGCATTATGAGATGAATTACTGTGAAAATTGGCATAATTGTAAACTTTATTACTATAATATGAGTTGCTTCTATAGTATGTTCCATCTGAAATGTTGATCACCAGTATAATGCTTAACTATGTAATTTTGTAAATATTGTAATACATATCCAAAAACTATGTAACCTTGTTTCTGGAGCTTTTCTCCACAGGACTCCATTGAAAATGGGTTCATCTTGGCCCAGTGGACTATCCTGGTAAACCAACTGCAAATAAATAAAATAAATAAATAATAAGTATCACACTGAGTTATGCTGAACCACAAAACATTGCAAGAGTCCTTTTCTAACCATGGAGGTGGGGCTTGAGGGAAAAGAAGTAAAATCAAATAATGGTAGTTGAGACAAACTCCTCATCAAAGGGGTCATGATAAAAAGCAAAGTCTGGATGTATTAAGAAACTTATGCTTATCCCGTTATTTATTTGCTTACATAATTAAATGCAAATTTTATTCATTTCCATGTCCTTAATGCCGGGGTGAAACTAATGAAAATGCCATATAAATGACTTTATTTTAAAATTCCACTTAAACAACACATCAGTAATGCCTCTGTTAAGAAATTCATAAGGATGCCTTGATTTTTTCCTGACTCTTCCAAAGTGTTTATGAATGGTGATGTAATAGCAGGAAAGTCTGAGAGTGGATTGTATTGCCAGCTATGGGTACACAGAAGTCATCTGCAAAAATCGTAGGACGACAAGCACATACCTCTGTCTGTAGTCTGTTCGGCTTCTGAGATTTGGACAATAACTGGCAGATTATATGAATTTAAAATGAAAAAAGGTATCCTGCCATCTCCATGTGCAGTGCACAGGTTTTTGCATAGAGATGTTTATTTTTCAAGTTCTTGTTGCATCTCAGTCACGGAGTTGGAGATACTGCTGCTTACGTATCTCTCATGTTTTGACCATTGCAGTCATGGTTTTGGCTATAGTGACAATTGTGATACAGTGGATTGATGGTGTGATGGTTGGTGAGGGGTCAAACATTAAAAAAATTAATGAGTGAACTCAGAATTTCATGTTTACCCTGTCATTTTAAGTTTAAAAATTGGTATTTTTCAGTAAATAGACAGCTGAGAGGTGTGGTTGGTCGATAGATAAGGAAATGTTATATTGTAACACATATAAGAAACTTCAACGTTTTATAAAATACTCTGCATCATTTTCTTATCTCTAAGTAGTTAGTGAGTTATAGATTAATATGCTAAGTACAGAGTAATAATGTAGTACTGAACTCATTTAATTGCATATAGCTTATAAAAGTACAGAGTAAGTGGTTTGATTGGGAAAAAATATTTATCACATCAGTGTGTCACCAGTTTTCATGTCAGTGGATATACTTAGAATGCTTAGCAGTAGCATAAATAAATAAACGCATAAATATATAGGAGGTTTATGTTCTGCACAGAGATGCTGTTTGTAAGCCTTTGTTATTGGGCTGACTACATAGAAACAGTTTGCTTTCTACTTTGCCATGTATATAAAACAGGCATAAATTTTATGGTAGAGGAATTTTAGCTTAACAATTTCTAATGTGGCAAAGGACTGAAATACATTGTCTTTTAGAATGTGCTTTCTGATAACAAAATTAGATATGTTGGTTATATAGAAACAGTTATTTAAAGTATAAATTTAGTTTAGAATGATATACATATATCCAGAGTCTTCAGCTCACAAACTTAAAAGACACAGGTGCTCTTACCAAGGTGTGATAATTGGACAGGCTGTTATCATGGCTGTGACACCCTTCCGTGTGAGTAAGCCTGAGATGAGAATACATGTGGCACCTGCATCGGTCAGAAGCCTGCCTTCTCTGGTCTCATTTTTTGGCACACTATCTAGCTTTTCTGGTGTAAGAGTGAACCAAAGGTTATCTCCATTTTCATAAAATTTGCAGCTGAGATGACAACTGCACGTGTGACACAATCTGCTACTTAGCTAACAGTGATTATTAAACAATGGGCCTGAACAGGTCAACAGAAGCACAAATTAGTGAATAAAAATATACATTACAAAGTTTTACTTAAATGTCATGCAGCACAGAAGAGTAAGATCAGGATAGCAGATTTCCATTGCCAGAAAGAAACAACCTGCAATGTTGCAACATTTGCATTCAGGCAAAGCAACTTGGTACAAGAAACTGACTCAGGAAACTCATACTCTGCAGAACTCATTTGTGCAAGAGGATTATATTAAATGAGGGATCTGTTTCTCATTTCTAAGGAAAGATGAAACATAGATTAGTTTAGCTCTGCATTTTCTTTCGCAATTTTGAAAAAAGAGTAAGAATATAGTTTTAAGTTTCTGACATAGCTTTATGATTTACCCTGAAAAGACATATTATCATTGACCTGCTTTAGAGCATTGAAGTTGTTAGAAATGCAGTTGAACTTTATGTAATAAGGTCTATTCTAAAGATGTGTTTTTTATAATGCCTACCTGAGACAAGTGCATCATTTCAAGAGCAAGATGGCAGCTCAGTTACATTAAGTCACATGCTCAGAGACATATTTATTATCAACGCATAGCCTTAACCACCTTTGCTATAGTCAGGTATATCATTTGCCAAAGTGTGGTTATCACTTTATGTCACAGAGCCTCAGCAGATTAAAGATGGCTTAGCCAGCTCTGCAGTACAGAGGGACAGAGACATGAATATGTTGGTTTGCTATCAAAATGTTGAGGTGACTTACCTCAACAGTGAGAAGGATGAACATGGAGCGCCAGAGAGACAAAACTGCGAACATAATTCCTGTCAACTGTGAAACATCGACATGGAGACTGTGTTCGCAGTTTGGAACGTCAGTGTTTTGAAGTGTATTGCACTACAGTGGGGATCAGGAAAATTACCCTTTTCCTTATTGTAGTGCGATCGTGGAGTTAGAATAAGTAGCAGGGGTGTAGGGGGTGCAGGAGGCTTGCCCCCCTGCAAAACGGTAGGAAATGTTCTGCCTCGTTGTGGATGTTTTCTTCTGGATGGTGAGCAGTCAAATATTGATTTTTTCCTTCAAAAGAATCAAAATTCTAAGCAATCACTATGATGCTTTTTCATTGTTCTGGGTCAGGGATGTGAATGGTCGAGGTAACACATCTCAAAATTTTGATAGTACACCGATTATGTCACATGACACCTAAGATTGAACAGTGACCTGAGTGCCTGTTGGAGCTGGTGGGGAGGATGACAGTGGGTGGTGTTTCCAGTTCCCCTCCATCCTGGGGGGAAGGGGATGACTCTGACTCACTGCATGGGTGCTACCTAATAGAACACAAGGTGTTCCACCCATGAAGCTTGAGCCTAGTGAGCCTGTGCTGCCATGTGCAGTTGCACACTAAACTGAGGGGAATTCAGTATGCACAGTCACACTTGCACTCAGAGGATGACAAACAGTGAACTCAGAACAGCTGCAACAGGGGTGGGGTGGGGGGTTCTCTACAGTGTGAGAGGGTAGGCCACCCCACAGGATCAGCAGGCTGGACAGCTCCCTAGCACCTGACTCTTGCCGTGCAGCAGATGATTGGGATTTACAGTCAGGAATGAATGAACCATGGGAAGGACTCTCCTAGCTGGGGAATAAATGTATTGCTTGGGTTCAGACTGAGGAGCCATTGGGTTTGGCCCTGTGGTAGATAAAAAAAAAATAACATAGATGGCTTATGCTGAAGGCGTAGTCATTACAGGTTCCAGTTCTCTGAATGAATGTGTCTGACTATAGGGGTACAACAATGCACACCACTGAAGGACAGAATATTGCAACTTCATGATGTGAATAAGTAAGTGGTGTTGCACAGATTTTCTGTTTCAGTAGACCAGAACAAGGTTTTTAAAATGGCATGCCAGTGATTACAAACAGACAGATATAAAGCAGTTATGATGTGCTAAATTTGGAGCTTGTATAAACTGAAACTTTAGGAATCTCGGGATTAGAATTCAGTTTAGCTCTGACATGCATTGGCATATGACACCTGTGTCTACTGAGAAAGAATGGTGCTCAACCCCAGCTGTGAACTTTAACAAGTTGTGTACTCTCATGGCTTAGTTCTGTGCTAGAAGACTAAATGTGCAATTTAATGGCAAGACCATGGCAACTGAGTTCTGTGTGCATGGCATGCGCTGCAGCCATCTGTGACATGTGGCACATTTCCACTGAAACTGGTTGAAATAGAAGAGGCCTCCTTAATAAAAGCACTTGTTTTGAAAGGAAAAGTAGTGGTATCTGCATCTGAAATTGCAGTCACAGTCTGCAATATACCTATTCTGGAACCAGTGGTCACGATAAGCAAGACATTTGCACTGGAGTGTTAACTAAGTACTGTCAGCCCTACATTGAACCACAAAGAGTGCAGACAGGAAACTACATGGCCAATGGCCACACAAGTGAGACCAGTGAGCATTCAGAGTAAGCTTGGTAACAAAAAAAAGGTTTTGCTACACTGATTGAAGATGTCATGTTGATCTTAAAAAGAAAAAATAAAGTGACTAAAGCATTTAGTTTTCACACTGATTGAAGATGCCATGTTGATCTTAAAAAGAAAAAATAAAGTAACTAAAGTATTTATCATTTAGAACTTTGCTGAGTCACAGATTTTATTTATTTGACTTACTTAGATGCTTAGCTGCAAAGTTTATTACAAATAAAAAATATGTACAAATATTAAAAAATGTGACAAGCCACTAGACGTGACTCAAACTAAACATATAAAAATGATGAATAAAACACAGAATTATGAAAAGAAGCAACTTTAACTGTCAAAAAAAAAAATAATACAGTAAGCACTTTCATTTATAGGTTCATAAGATGATACCAAGCTATCAGGCCGGAGACCCTTACAAGCCTAGCCAATAATTTCACCCACATTCCCACAAAGTCAGCACCTGTTTTTCCTGTCCAGCAGTGAAGCAGGTGGGATCCCAGCGGTATATTTTCTGTTTCCCATCCAGTTGTCCAGGTTCCTCTCTTTAAGAGGGCTACTGAGGTACTCTACTTGACATGGAAAGGGAGTCTATTCCACAGATGGAGGAGTCATTGGGGCACAAATCTATCCTGCCAACAAGTTCTATTACTGTCACAGACCAGATTGACGCCTTGTGTGCGGGTTGCACGAGTGGAGTTTGACTTAGAGATATGCAGCAACTCCATCAAGGCTGAGTCTGAGACGACCTTGTATGCTAGACACAGGTCACCTCTGAGCAGTCTGTGTGAGACTGAGTAGAGGGACAGGGCTTTTAGCCTATCTGTATAGAATAGGTGTTTGAGACTCTGGAATTTCCTGGTCAGGAACTCTGTGATCTCTCCAACTGCTGCATGTGCTTGCCAAGGTATATGCTGAAGGAGGCATTGTACTCGATAATAGGTCTGATAAGGGAGGAGTACAGGGATGTTATGACCTCCTTGTTCCTGGATGAAATACCCTTACTTATGAGGTGGGCCATGTAGAAAGTCCTCTGTACAACCGAGGCAATGTGGCAGTCAAAAGTCAGGTTACTATCAACCTGGGTGCCCAAGTCCCTCACGACTGATTGCATGCTTAATACATTGTTATTAATGTGATAATTAGTGGGGATGCCATTTTCCCCAAAAGGGATAATGATGCATTTCTTGGCATTCAGTTTGAGGCCATGCTTCCTGCACTAGTTATAAGTTTGGGTAAGCCCTCTTGGAGGATGTTCCCATCACTAAGGGAATTTATAAAAGTGCCCAGCTTGCAGTCATCTGCAAACTTGGTCAGCCACAGAACACTGGTTTTGGCTTGCACCTCAGAAAAGTATATCCCAAACAGTAGAGGCCCCAAGACCGATCCTTGGGGTACGCCGCTTGTTACAGGTCTACTACTAGAGGTGGTTTCCCTTATTTTGACTGAGTGGGTTCTATTAGCGAGCCAGTTAGCTACCCATCTGGTAACATATGGGTTGATGCCTAGCTGCGAGAGTTTATCTAGTATCTCGGAGTGGGGAATAGTGTTCAAAGGCTTTGGCTAGGTCAAGGTAGGCGGTGTCCACTGTCTTCCCCTCATCCATGGCTTTGATGACTGTTTCGAAGAAGGCAACCAAGTTTAACAGGCATGATCTCCCTTTGACAAAACCAAACTGTGTGGGATCAAGCATTTGAGGTTGCCAATGTCCTTGCTTATAAGGTCCATGATAATGCGTTCCATGGCCTTGCAGATCAGGCTAGCCTAGTTAGGCTGATGGGCCTATAATTGCCTGGGTCAGTGGATGCTCCACCTTTATGTAGAGGGATGATAGTGGCTGTCCTCCGTTCTGCTGAGAAGAAGCCGGTACACAGACTTTGGTTGAATAGGGTGCCTAGTGGTGCTGAGAGCTCTTGCCTGAGTTCATGTAGAACACAGCCAGGGATGTTGTCGGGTCCCATGGAGGCTGTATTTTTTGCCTTTGAGAGGGCATTAATGACCTGCTCTATGGTGATGAGGGGAGGGGGCAGGTGCTGGTGATGTCCTGGTTTACTGGTGGGGGGGACAGGGGGGTGTTTCACTAAACTTGTCTGCCAGTAGGTTGGCTATATCTTTGGGCTTGTGTATGTGGTATTCTTGACCACCAGTTCATGGCAGATTTGGGAGTTACCTTTGAGATTGCGGATGTATGCGAAGAAGGCCTTGTGATTGTCCTTAGTGGATGTGGCCAATATAAACTCGAAGTTAGCCTTAGAGGATTTCACCAGTGACCTTATTTGCTTGTTCAGTCAAAGGAGAGATTGCTTCCAACTTGGCACTTGCTCCTTCTTGGTCCTGGACAGCAATTTTTTTCTTTTTATTATAGAGTTTGTTTATTGCTGCTGTCCACTAGACAGGTTTACTCTTCCTTGAGGGAGATGATTTTGGTCCTGTCAGGTTTTGCTGAGTCCATGCAGCTATATAGGTGCTCCTATAATTTTGCATATAGTTCAGCAGATATATTGTTAGATAAATATATAATAAAAACATAAGTCAATCAGAATAAAAAGTAAATCAGGGTATATTTTAAAATTATGTGGTATTCCAGATTACCACAGCAAATGAGAACAACATGCTATAAGTTAACTAAGAAGGTTTTTCAGCACAAATACATACATTGATTGCAGTAAAAACATACAAGGTAAATAAAACATTTCCAGCCTTAGCTGTTTCACTTTCAGCATACTTTTAAAAGTTAAATTGTCATTTAAATAGGGTGGACTGAAGACTTTAGTGCTATCTGCCAACAATATCTTTTATAGTTAAGAATACTCTACACCCACTTCATGAATATCAGCCTCCACTTAAATCACAAAATGAAAAATAAATCATCTAAAATTAATACAAAACTGAAATTGATGAAATAATGCATTATTTCTTCTGAACAGCATATGTAAGTCTGTTATTATATGTTTATTTTTCTAATACTGTGCCCAGCATAAAATACCAGGCAGTTACTGCACTAATATAGACATAATGCTACTTGCTGTGATTGCCACTTAAAATATTTTGGTGCTCCATAACTCCTGTCTGCATAACTATAAGTAAAAGAGAATTTGCAGTGTATTTGCCATATCTTCTCAACCAGTAGGCTTACATGCCTTTCTTTCTTTCATCACTTGGATGTCTTTCGGCTTTTCCCGGTTAGGGGTCGCCACAGTGGAACTCCGGTCCGCTAATGATTGGTAGTTGATTTTTACGTGCCAAGTTACCTGCCCTGACACACAACCTTCAACGAAGTACACCCATTCATGCATGTCTCCACGCAGAAGACGCTCTAGCTGAGAATCGAACCGGACAGTGTCTTACTGTGAGGCGACAACGCTACCGCAGCACCACCACCGCGGGTCTTTCATCATGTGGATACTATTTGCAAACACTCCTTGTTCTTTCAAAAAGATATTTAAGTTATGGTTTATTTTATTAATGACAATGGGGCACTAACCAAACAGATTTAAGTAATATTTTACCCTTCTAACTTCCACCAGTTATCCATAATTCATCTCAAAATGCAGGAGCATTCAGACCACAGATTAAATTCAAACGTCAACTTTTATTGGCAGGTGATCACATACTTACATCAGTGAAAGACATAAGTGACTCTAGACCAGAACCAAGATTTTTATATTTATCACTTCAACCTTTAGTTGTCAAAGAAGACTTTTCTCTTAGTTCAGCATTAAAAATCAGACCTTGTGTGGTTTTTCTGTTTTGTATTACATTTCAGCTGAGCAGAATGCATGCTATAAAACCCGAATAGCAGTTGCCAGATACTTTACAATCTATATGCTCTCGATATACTTGCTTGCTGCCAAACTCCCACTAACTTGATTTCTTGTAACTTCCTAGCTCTCATAGTCCTACTGGCCCTAAAACTCCTTTCCTGCGACCTAACCAAATTCCCCTCCATAAAACTAAACCCCCCATCCCACTCACTCCCCACAACTGCTTGCCTGAACTCATATTTGAGTTTAAGCATGAGCGGCACTCACTCCCCACAACCGCTTACCTTGCTCGAACTCACATTTGAATGTGAGCACAAACAGCACTCTCTCCCCCCAGCTGCTTGGCTTACCCGAGCTCTCATTCAAGTTTGAGCATGAACAGCACTCCCTCCCCACAACTGCTTGCCTGAACTCACATTTGAATCTGAGCACAAGCATCACTCTATCCACATAGCTGCTTGCCTTGCCAGAACTCATATTTGAGTTTGAGCACGAGCAACGCTCACTCCCCACAGCTGCTTGCTAAATCTTGGTTTCACAGCTACTTGACTGACAGACAGCAGTCAAGTAGCAAAATAAACTATCTTCCCTATTACCTGTCTCAGTTGGAGTACCACAAGGCTCAATCCTCGGTCCTCTCCTTTTCACCATCTTTACAAACAAACTTTGAACAGCAATCCAGCAAGCCACCACTGTATAATATACAGATGACTGTACCTGCCCTTATTTGCTGAGCCCCATTTCTACTAGAACTCCTAGAAAGGACCTAAAAATCCTTCATGAATATAGAAAACTACCTCTCAAACTACCAACTAATACTCAGCCCTAATGAAACAAAAGTAATGCTCTTCTCCAATAGCAAAACACAGACCCTTCTTCCCCCTTATACTATATTCTCCTCCAACAAAACAAATATCAAACCAGTTGAACATACCAAACTCCTCAGTGTAACAATAGACAATGCCCTAACATTTGATAAACACACAGCACTCCATAAAAAAGGACCATATTAAACTTGGAACACTATACACATCCAAATCTTACATGACTAACAATGCAAGACACTCCATAGCCAAAACCTACCTCTTCTCCGCCCTTCTATATGCCTCTCCCATTTTCACTAACCTCCAAAAATCTGATATAAACAAATTAGTCATGCTATCCCTGAACCAATTAACCATTGCCCCCTCCATAGTTCATAAACCCAATAACTGCCCTGCACTCAGAAACCTAATTCAGGAATATAACCACTCTAGGATACTGAGATCCTTAGAAAAACTGCTTCTAAAAGTCATTAAGGCCAACAGTAGCTTTGGGGATACTCTTTTCTCTAACCAGATATCCAAAAAATGGAACTCCTTTCCTGAACATATTCAAAGTGCCTCTAATACTTCCAAATTCAAGATACTTCTTAGGGAACATCTAGTAAGTAACTGGCTATGCTCCTGGTACTGCCTCTGGATGACCTTCAATACCTAGTGTCAGTACTTACCCTTTCTAATCTTCTGATCAATATCCTACTCCCCACTCCTTATTCACACTCAGAATTTCTTTTCTCTGCTTACTATATCTCTCCCTCTTTTTATTGACCTAAGAATTACTACTTTACTCCACTCTGAAATGCTCTGTAATGGACCAGTAGAGTATATACGTCTTTGTTAAACTCTAACAAATGTTATGTTTTACTGTAATAATACTCTGTTGAACATATAATACTGTATTCAGTCCTTTTATATTTATATGTTGTGCTTCATTTTGTGTTTTATTAAGCAACCTTCTTTGTGCTGCATGGAAATTACCATTATTCTCTGATTCTTACTTATTTGTCTAGTGTTTATTAATAACAACTGCTGTAAGGTTGTATAGATATATTGTAATGGATTTTTCTCCCATGGCCTCCGCTGTAAATGGGCTTCTTAGACATTCACAGTAAACAAATGTAAAATAAAATAAATAAACTGGCATTTGAGTATGGGGATTGTGATGCCCGTGCCCTGGCCCAACAATCAGGGAGCCTCAATCCTCACCACTAACACCAGAGAGGGCATCTCATATATGAGGAAAGGATAACAAATAGACACAATAAAGTGCAATTTCCCTTCAGAGCACACAAAGATCGCAGTCAGTCTGGGGCTGGTTGCTCCCTTGCTCTCCAGGTCCACAATAAGACTCCCCACTGGCACAGCTATAGGGTCCAGATCTCAGCCTAGTGGGCAAGCTAAAACATCTAGCACCCTCTCTGTCCAACCAGTGCTTTGTGTCCCTGCCCAAGAAGCTGACACACAAACACTTTGAGATAAGAGTTTATACAACCACACAGACACTTCTGGGGAAGGCTGTCACAGGTTCTCCAGCTGCCCCCTTTTACCCAGACTATATGGTAGTACCACTTGCTACCACCCACTAATAATTATCAGCTACTCAAAGGCCCTTAAAAGGGTGTCCAATTATTACTCTGCAATATTATTATCCAATTGGTAGTATAGCCCAGGCCTAAAGCTATAAGAGTGGCTTTGTAGAATTTTACCAAAGGCATACAAGTACTTTAAAGAGCTTAAATTATCTCTACACAAAACAGCCACATTTAAAAGGTTTTAAAATATTTAATAATAGATAATTAAAACCACAAGACAATACTTTCTACTACACAGCGCTAGTCAAGAGTTCAGAGATCACACAGAGATACTTAAAATAAATCAGTAGTACAGTTCTGACATCACAGAAAAACACTTAGTCTAATCTTTCTAGTTTCTAGTTATTTCTAAAAGATAACTTACATATGAGTAAGACAGTGCTGTGAGTTGGATAGTCAAGACAAAAATGCTTAATGACTTCTGATTCTCCCTGTTTAAATTGCTATTGCAGTCCTTGTTCCCATTACATCATTTCTTTTCCACTTTCCTGGTGTTCTCAGGCTAACAGATACTAAATAATTGTTATCTTGCACCTGCATGAAACTACATCAATAAAAGACATTCCATATGTAAACTCTAGTAATTATTCCTTAAGTTAAAACAATAGGCAGGATGCTTCACTAAAGACTCATTTACTCCAAATTCTAACTTCAAAGGGACAGGCATCAAATAATTTCAACTTCAAAGGACAGACAAGAAATGCTTGACTTAGCTTTCTTTACAGCAGAGGGCAATGTTGCTACATTGTTTAAAGTTCAACATTTCACAGCATATTATTTCAATTAAGAAAACAAGTCTGTAGTCCAACATTCATATTTACAAATGATAGAATTATGTATAAAATCCTATCCGGTTAGGCTCATCTATCTTCATCCAATTTTCACATACCCCCCCCCCCCCCAGGAGAACTCAAGCTAGTTTTTCAAGTGACCCTTGAGAAATGCCGCTTGAGAGGGTTAGGTCTATTTGAGTGTACCTCACCCCATTCCCTGTCTTGAGAGCCCATCTGCATTGGCCCCCACTGCGGTGCTGCACTGAGATATCATATGCTTGCAGCCCTAGGCTCCATCTTAGCAACTTTGCATTTTGCTGGCTGGCTCTGTGTAGCCATGTTAGGGGGTTGTGATCTGTCATAACAGTGAATTTCCTTCTATACAGATAAGGCTGAAGTTTTTAAAATGCCCACACTGTGGCTAGACATTCATTTTCTACCGCTGCATAGCATTCCTCCCTGGGTTGGAGCCTATGACTGAGATAAACCATTGGGTGCTCTTCCCTCCATAAAACTAAACCCCCCATCCCACTCACTCCCCACAACTGCTTGCCTGAACTCATATTTGAGTTTAAGCATGAGCGGCACTCACTCCCCACAACCGCTTACCTTGCCCAAACTCACATTTGAATGTGAGCACAAACAACACTCTCTCCCCACAGCTGCTTGGCTTACCCAAACTCTCATTCAAGTTTGAGCATGAACAGCACTCCCTTCCCACAACTGCTTGCCTGAACTCACATTTGAATCTGAGCACAAGCATCACTCTGTCCACATAGCTGCTTGCCTTGCCAGAACTCACATTTGAGTTTGAGCACGAGCAACGCTCACTCCCCACAGCTGCTTGCTAAATCTTGGTTTCACAGCTACTTGACTGACAGACAACAGTCAAGTAGCAAAATAAACTATTTTCCCTATTACCTGTCTCAGTTGGAGTACCACAAGGCTCAATCCTCGGTACTCTCCTTTACACCATCTTTACAAACAAACTTTGAACAGCAATCCAGCAAGCCACCACTGTGTAATATACAGATGACTGTATCTGCCCTTATTTGCTCAGCCCCATTTCTACTAGAGCTCCTAGAAAGGACCTAAAAATCCTTCATGAATATAGAAAACTACCTCTCAAACTACCAACTAATACGCAGCCCTAATGAAACAAAAGTAATGCTCTTCTCCAATAGCAAAACACAGACCCTCCTTCCCCCTTATACTATATCCTCCTCCAACAAAACAAATATCAAACCAGTTGAACATACCAAACTCCTCAGTGTAACAACAGACAATGCCCTAACATTTGATAAACACATAGCACTCCATAAAAAAGGTCCATATTAAACTTGGAACACTATACAGATCCAAATCTTACATGACTAACAATGCAAGACACTCCATAGCCAAAACCTACCTCTTCTCCGCCCTTCTATATGCCTCTCCCATTTTCACTAACCTCCAAAACTCTGATATAAACAAATTAGTCATGCTATCCCTGAACCAATTAACCATTGCCCCCTCAATAGTTCATAAACCCAATAACTGCTCTGCACTCAGAAACCTAATTCAGGAATATAACCACTCTAGGATACTGAGATCCTTAGAAAAACTGCTTCTAAAAGTCATTAAGGCCAACAGTAGCTTTGGGGATACTCTTTTCTCTAACCAGATATCCAAAAAATGGAACTCCATTCCTGAACATATTCAAAGTGCCTCTAATACTTCCAAATTCAAGATACTTCTTAGGGAACATCTAGTAAGTAACTGGCTATGCTCCTGGTACTGCCTCTGGATGACCTTCAATACCTAGTGTCAGTACTTACTCTTTCTAATCTTCTGATCAATATCCTACTCCCCACTCCTTATTCACACTCAGAATTTCTTTTCTCTGCTTACTATATCTCTCCCTCTTTTTATTGACCTAAGAATTACTACTTTACTCCACTCTGAAATGCTCTGTAATGGACCATTAGAGTATATACGTCTTTGTTAAACTCTAACAAATGTTATGTTTTACTGTAATAATACTCCGTTGAACATATAATACTGTATTCAGTCCTTTTATATTTATATGTTGTGCTTCATTTTGTGTTTTATTAAGTAACCTACTTTGTGCTGCATGGAAATTACCATTATTCTCTGATTCTTACTTATTTGTCTAGTGTTTATTAATAACAACTGCTGTAAGGTTGTATAGATATATTGTAATGGATTTTTCTCCCATGGCCTCCGCTGTAAATGGGCTTCTTAGACATTCACAGTAAACAAATGTAAAATAAAATAAATAAACTGGTATTTGAGTATGGGGATTGTGATGCCCGTGCCCTGGCCCAGCAATCAGGGAGCCTCAATCCTCACCACTAACACCAGAGAGGGCATCTCATATATGAGGAAAGGATAACAAATAGACACAGTAAAGTGCAATTTCCCTTCAGAGCACACAAAGATCACAGTCAGTCTGGGGCTGGTTGCTCCCTTGCTCTCCAGGTCCACAATAAGACTCCCCACTGGCACAGCTATAGGGTCCAGATCTCAGCCTAGTGGGCAAGCTAAAACATCTAGCACCCTCTCTGTCCAACCAGTGCTTTGTGTCCCTGCCCAAGTAGCTGACACACAAATACTTTGAGATAAGAGTTTATACAACCACACAGACACTTCTGGGGAAGACTGTCACAGGTTCTCCAGCTGCCCCCTTTTACCCAGACTATATGGTAGTACCATTTGCTACCACCCACTAATAATTATCAGCTACTCAAAGGCTCTTAAAAGGGTGTCCAATTATTACTCTGCAATATTATTATCCAATTGGTAGTATAGCCCAGGCCTAAAGCTATAGGAGTGGCTTTGTACAATTTTACCAAAGGCATACAAGTACTTTAAAGAGCTTAAATTATCTCTACACAAAAAAGCCACATTTAAAAGGTTTTAAAATATTTAATAATAGATAATTAAAACCACAAGACAATACTTTCTACTACACAGCGCTAGTCAAGAGTTCAGAGATCACACTGAGATACTTAAAATAAATCAGTAGTACAGTTCTGACATCACAGAAAAACACTTAGTCTAATCTTTCTAGTTTCTAGTTATTTCTAAAAGATAACTTACATATGAGTAAGACAGTGCTGTGAGTTGGATAGTCAAGACAAAAATGCTTAATGACTTCTGATTCTCCCTGTTTAAATTGCTATTGCAGTCCTTGTTCCCATTACATCATTTCTTTTCCACTTTCCTGGTGTTCTCAGGCTAACAGATACTAAATAATTGTTATCTTGCACCTGCATGAAACTACATCAATAAAAGACATTCCATATGTAAACTCTAGTAATTATTCCTTAAGTTAAAACAATAGGCAGGATGCTTCACTTCAGACTCATTGACTCCAAATTCTAACTTCAAAGGGACAGGCATCAAATAATTTCAACTTCAAAGGACAGACAAGAAATGCTTGACTTAGCTTTCTTTACAGCAGAGGGCAATGTTGCTACATTGTTTAAAGTTCAACATTTCACAGCATATTATTTCAATTAAGAAAACAAGTCTGTAGTCCAACATTCATATTTACAAATGATAGAATTATGTATAAAATCCTATCCGGTTAGGCTCATCTATCTTCATCCAATTTTCACATACCCCAGGAGAACTCAAGCTAGTTTTTCAAGTGACCCTTGAGAAATGCCGCTTGAGAGGGTTAGGTCTATTTGAGTGTACCTCACCCCATTCCCTGTCTTGAGAGCCCATCTGCATTGGCCCCCACTGCGGTGCTGCACTGAGATATCATATGCTTGCAGCCCTAGGCTCCATCTTAGCAACTTTGCATTTTGCTGGCTGGCTCTGTGTAGCCATGTTAGGGGGTTGTGATCTGTCATAACAGTGAATTTCCTTCTATACAGATAAGGCTGAAGTTTTTAAAATGCCCACACTGTGGCTAGACATTCCTTTTCTACCGCTGCATAGCATTCCTCCCTGGGTTGGAGCCTATGACTGAGATAAACCATTGGGTGCTCTTCCCCCTCTGAAGAATTCTGGCTAAGTACAGCCCCCACCCCATGGTTTGAAGTATCCACCTGCACAACAAATTCTTTGCTGTAATCTGGACTGGCTAACACAGGGGGTCCTCCCAAAGCTTCTTTAAGCTTCTGGAATGCCTACTCACATGCTACAGTCCACACGACCTTATCTGGCCTGTTTTTCCTGGTCAGGTCTGTGAAAGGAGCAGCTATGGTACTATAACCGGGGACAAACTTTCTGTAGTACCCTGCTGTCCCTAAAAATGCCCTCACCTGCTTTTTAGTAACAGGTGCAGGCCATGCCTGAATGGCTTCCACTTTGGCAGGTTCTGGCCTTATCTCACCACTCCCCACTCTATGTCCTAGGTAGGAGACCTCCACCATACCCACCTGACATTTGCTTGGCTGAATGGTCAACCCTGCCCTCTGTAGTCTGTCCAGCACCTCCCTGACATGCTGAAGGTGCTCTGGCCAGGAATGGGTATAGATGGCAATATCATCTAGGTAAGCAAGGGCAAATGCTCCGGCACCTACTAGGATATGATTTACCAGCCTCTGGAAAGTTGCTGTGGCATTCTTCATCCCAAAGGGCATCTTTCTGAACTCATACAAGCCAAAAGGAGTCACAAAGGTTGACTTCTGCCTAACACTGGGAGTCAAGGGCACCTGCCAGTAACCCTTGGTAAGATCAATGGTTGTAAGATACTTAGCCTCAACCAGCTGCTCTAGGGCTTCATCTGTCCTAGACATGGGGTAAGCATCTGACTCTGTGTGACTATTTAATTTCCTGTAGTCCACATAGAACCTGGTCCTGTCATCCTTCTTTGGCACCAGCACCACTGGGGAGGCCCAGGGACTGTTGGACTCTTGAATCACTCCTAGTTCCACCATTCCTTCAGGTGGGTGCACCCTGGTTTCCCAGTAAACATGTCCCCAGATTCCTGCAACACTGCTTGGATTTCTCGAACCTGGGTAGGAGATAGCTGCTGGGACATTGCTAACCCTTCCACTGAGGTGTCAGCCCGGGCCTCACTGAGGAGATCAGTCCCCAGATCTCCCTCAGACTCCTCCTGCAATCCACTGCAAATGCTCAGCACAAGGGCCTCCCTATCATGGTAAGGTTTCATCATGTTAACATGGTACAATTTGTGCCCCTACTTTCTGCCTAGCAGTTCCACCATGTAGTTAACATCACTTACCTTTCTTACCACCTTGTAGGGTCCCTCCCAAGCTGCTTGTAGCTTGTTGTGTCTGACAGGAATGAGAAACATTACCTGCTGCCCCACAGTATACTCTCTAGCTCAAGCATTCCTGTCATACCACACCCTTTTCTGTTGTTGGGCTTCTGCCAGGTTCTCCTGGGCCAAGCCCATGAGTTCCCTGAGCCTTGTCCTGAGGTTTAGGACGTAAGCCACAACAGATTCCTTGTGAGACTCGCACTCAGCTTCCCACTCATCTCGAATGAAATCTAAAGGTCCCCTCACCCTCTGCCCATACAGCAACTCAAAGGGTGAAAAACCTGTGGATTCCTGGGGAACTTCTCTGGAAGCAAACAACAGATGGGGCAAATATTTGTCCCACTCCCTGTTAAACTGATCTTCAAATGCCCGTAGCATGGACTTGATTGTAATGTTTAACCTCTCAACAAGACCATTAATCTGGGGCAGGTAGGGGGTGCTCTTCATGTGCTTCACCCCGCAGGACTTCCACAGACAATCCAGCAGGTCTGACATGAAATTGGCACCTCTTTCAGTCAGTATTTCTTTTGGGAAACATACCCTGCTGAAATCTCTAACAAAGCATTTGCCACCTTCTCTGCCTCAATGGAGGACAAAGCCACTACCTCAGAGTATCATGTAGCAGAATCCACTACCACTAGGATATACTTTTTTCATGTGGAACTCGGGGTACCCAGAGGACCCTCAATATCCATAGCTACCCTCTGAAATGGCACCTCAATCACAGGCAAAGGCCTCAAAGGAGCTCTCACCTTGTCTCTTGCCTTGCCTACCTTTTGGCACTGCTCACAGGTCCTGCAGTACCCTGTTACATCTATAGAAATTCCAAGCCAATAGAAGGTCTGCATAATACACCTCTTTGTACGTTTTGTGCCCATATGACCTAAAAAGGGAATATCATGGGCTATGGCTAGAAGCGCCAGATGGTAGGCTCTAGGCACTACCAACTGCTGTACTCTCTCACCTTCTAGCCCTCCCTCAGGGGTCCACTCTCTGTATAGTAACCCTTTGTCCCAGTATACAGATTCCCCCTTTCCTTGAGAATCAGGTGCTTCCCTAGCTACCTGCCTCAGGCCTTGCAATGTAGGGTCTGAGAGCTAAGCCTGTCTCAACTCTTTCCTTGTAACCGTTCCCAGCTCCTATTCCACATGAAGTCTGCCATCCCCTGACAGTGATGCCTCACTGTCAGCCTGGGTACTACAGCTCACCTCTACCTTTGCAGTCACTCTGTCCAAGGGAACATCAGTACCCACAAGCAGCTGTAGCTCACCTTCAGTCTCACTGCTACAGAGTAGCTCCCTCCCTGAAGTAACCACCTCAGCAGTCCCGGCTGCAAGTATGCAGTCTGTCTGGGTCTATCCCAGGCTACCAGACCACATGCTTGTCTCCTAGCCTGACTGCATGTAACTGCATAAGCACATTGTACTGCCTCATCCAACTCCTTCCCTCTCAGGACATTTGCAGGATGGTAGTTTAGTACCCCTGTTGTCTCAAGACAATCTACTATTGGAATCTTGTCTTTCCAACTTACTGGTTCCCTCACCTTTTGTTCCCTACCTTGCCTCCATGAATACCTGTATGCAACATGGCCCCACTGGTTGCATTCAAAACATTTAACCCTAGCTCCTGGATGTGTATCTGGACTAGTGGCTTCCCCTGCTACTAGCAGATTCTGTTGTGACAGTCTGTGCTGCCCACTATGGGTTCATTTAGACCCATGAACAGTACTGGGGGTTCCCTTCCTGCGCAGGGCTGCCCTGCTTGCCAGGTATAGGTCTCCCTTCTTCCTCAACACATCTGAAGTAGCACATTCTCTATCAGCTAACCCTATCCTCATGTCCTCAGGAAAATGCTAAGGGCTTGTTCCCTCACCAAAAGGTCTGCCAGCCCTTCAAAAGTGGTGACCTGACATCCACTCACCCACCTATGGAAATAAGTGCTCAGTTCAGCAATATATTCACACACACTTTCATCTGCCTTGCGTCTATGCTCAAAAACATTTTCCTATATGTTTCAGGTGTCAGCTTAAACAGTTCTAAAAGACATTTCTTTACAGCAGTATAATCAAAACATGCAACGTCAGACATTTTAGATAAAACAGTTACAGCTTTACCATGGTGTAAGGGGGTCAGGAACCACACCCAGAGCCCTTGGTCAGCTTCATACTGTTTACATACCCTCTCAAAAATATGAATGAAACTATCAAAATTATCCCCCTCTTTAAACTACGGTAGAAATTTACTGACCTGTTGTACTTCTGGGGTCCAGTAACTCCCTTCCCCATTACCTTCATGACTCTGGCAAAGAGTCATCATCTCCTTCTCATGCTGTCTATGCCTCTCCTTTTCCTCAGCCTGCAGACATAACCGTTTCTCATTCTCTTCAGCCTGCAAACATTGCAGTCTCTCATTTGCTTCTATTTCCACATGCCTGGCCTCCAACTCAAGTCTCTTTAGCTCCAGTTGGATTTTTAAGTCCACTGTAGAAAGGATGAGCTGTCCATTCTCCAAGGGTATTACATTTCCACTTCCAGTGTGATTGTCCTCCTGGTTGCTGTTTTCTGATGTAGCTGTAACCAAGGCTGCAATCAGGTCTGTCTTAGTCAGGTTTCCATGCACCAGTCCCCTAGCCCGGCACATCTCTGCCAGCTAGCTCCTTGTCAGCTTTCCATATTCCACTGCTGACATGCTGCCTGCTCACCTTGACTAACTAAACTAACAAAAGAAATAAAAAAATTGTGATCTGAACTCTGAGTATTCACTGCGTAGCTGTTTTATAGTACAAAACACCTTCAAAGCTCACTGTACACAAGCTACAGAAATTCAATCTACCCACACCACTACAAGCCAATTAGTATTTGCCAACTAATTAATCTGTGATGTGGATATCCCACCACTGCCAAACCACAAATGTGAGGATAGCCCACCACTGCCACCACAAATGTGATGCCCATGCCCTGGCCCAGCAATCAAGGAGTCTCAATCCTCACCACTAATGCCAGAGAGGGCATCTCATATATGAGGAAAGAATAACAAATACATACAATAAAGTGCAATTTTCCTTCAGAGCACACAGGGATCACAGTCAGTCCAAGGCTGGTCGCTCCCTTGCTCTCCAGGTCCCCAATTAGACTCCCCACTGACACAGCTATAGGGTCCAGATCTTAGCCTAGTGGGCAAGCTAAAACCTCTAGCACCCTCTCTGCCCAACCAGTGCTTTGTGTCCCTGCCCAAGTAGCTGACACACACACACACATACTTTGAGATAAGAGTTTATACAACCACACAGACACTTCTGGGGAAGGTTGGCACAGGTTCTCCAGCTGTGCCCCCTTTTACCCAGACTATATGGTAATACCACTTGCCACCACCCACTAATAATTATCAGCCACTCAAAGGCCCTTAAAAGGTGTGCAATTATTACTGTGCAATATTATTATTATCCAATTGGTAGTATAGCCCAGGGCTAATGCTATAGTAGTGGCTTTGTACAATTTTACCAAAGGCATACAAGTACTCTAAAGAGCTTAAATTATCTCTACACAAAACAGCCACAGTTAAAAGGTTTTAAAATATTTAATAAGAAATAATTAAAACCACAAGACAATACTTTTTACTACACAGTGCTAGTCAATAGTTCGGAGATCACACAGAAATACTTAAATCAGTAGTACAGTTCTGATATCATATAAAAACACTTACTCTAATCTTTCTAGCTTCTAGCTATTTCTAAAAGAAAACACAAGTTTAAGATAACTTACATATGGGCAAGACAGTGCTGTGAGTTGGATAGTCAAGACAAAAAACGCTTAATGCCTTCTGATTCTCTCTGTTTAAATTGCTATTGCAGTCCTTATTCCCATTACATCATTTATTTTACACTTTCCTGGTGTTCCCAGGCTAACAGATACAACATAATTGTTATCTTGCACCTACAGGAAACTACATCAATAAAAGACAGACATTCCACATGTAAACTCTAGTAATTATTCCTTAAGTTAAAACAATAGGCAGAATGCTTCACTCCAAACTCAACTCCAAATTCTAACTTCAAAGGGACAGGCATGAAATAATTTCACCTTCAAAGGACAGACAAGAAATGCTTGACTTAGCTTTCTTTACAGCAGAGGGCAGTGTTGCTACATTATTTAAAGTTCAACATTTCACAGCATATTCTTTCAGTTAAGAAAACAAGTCTGTAGTTCAACATTCATATTTACAAATGATAGAATTATGTATAAAATCCTATCTGGCTAGGCTGGCAGCCTTCATCTATCTTCACCCAATCTTCACAGGAATGAGTAGCAGCAGCCTGTATAAGCTGCAAGATACTCCAAGCACCTGTAGTGTACCCCAAATCTTGTTGGATGTTTCTCAGTCAAAAAACATTTCTATGTAAGTATCTAAAAAATGTTACATTTACTTAACTTAAAATGAAGAATCAAAAAATAGTAGTACTATTAAGATATGCTTAAAACGTTTACATGTACGAAAGGCAGATAAGAAATATTACAATGACTTTAAGCAATTTAACAGAATGAATGCAAATATAAACAGGGTTTTATAAAAGATAACAGAATCATTAATAAAATCTAATATACAAGTAGAAAATGATTAAAAACAAAGTGGAAGGAAAAAAGTCATTTGTGAGGGCAAGCTTTTAGAAAGTTAGGTTTAAGGCAAAAAGTATCCAGGTAACATGTTGACAAAGTTATAAAGCAGCGTACAGGAACAAGGCAGGAAGGCAACACCTGGGAAAGAGGTAGTGGTGCTAGCACAGAAAGTGGTGGGGGGTCATGCAAAAAGGCCCACCCAGTGGAGAATAACCACATAACAGGTATAAATGTCAGCAGCAATAATAAGGTCCAGGACGAATGACTTAATAATCTTAACTACACTACATACATTTTTTAATTAATACAACAGGAAGACATAATGGGATGAAAGGAAGGGTGAACATTGTTATAATGTTTTGGGATGGAAGGAAGGGTGAACATTGTTATAATGTTTTGGGATGAAAGGAAGGGTGAACATTGTTATAATGTTTTGGGATGGAAGGAAGGGTGAACATTGTTATAATGTTTTGGGATGAAAGGAAGGGTGAACATTGTTATAATGTTTTGGGATGAAAGGAAGGGTGAACATTGTTATAATGTTTTGGGATGGAAGGAAGGGTGAACATTGTTATAATGTTTTGGGATGGAAGGAAGGGTGAACATTGTTATAATGTTTTGGGATGGAAGGAAGGATGTTTTGGGATGGAAGGAAGGGTGAACATTGTTATAATGTTTTGGGATGGAAGGAAGGGTGAACATTGTTATAATGTTTTGGGATGGAAGGAAGGGTGAACATTGTTATAATGTTTTGGGATGGAAGGAAGGGTGAACATTGTTATAATGTTTTGGGATGGAAGGAAGGGTGAACATTGTTATAATGTTTTGGGATGGAAGGAAGGTGAACATTGTTATAATGTTTTGGGATGAAAGGAAGGGTGAACATTGTTATAATGTTTTGGGATGAAAGGAAGGGTGAACATTGTTATAATGTTTTGGGATGAAAGGAAGGGTGAACATTGTTATAATGTTTTGGGATGGAAGGAAGGGTGAATATTGTTATAATGTTTTGGGATGGAAGGAAGGGTGAACATTGTTATAATGTTTTGGGATGGAAGGAAGGGTGAACATTGTTATAATGTTTTGGGATGAAAGGAAGGGTGAACATTGTTATAATGTTTTGGGATGGAAGGAAGGGTGAACATTGTTATAATGTTTTGGGATGAAAGGAAGGGTGAACATTGTTATAATGTTTTGGGATGGAAGGAAGGGTGAACATTGTTATAATGTTTTGGGATGGAAGGAAGGGTGAACATTGTTATAATGTTTTGGGATGAAAGGAAGGGTGAACATTGTTATAATGTTTTGGGATGGAAGGAAGGGTGAACATTCTTATAACGTTTTGGGATGGAAGGAAGGGTGAACATTGTTATAACGTTTTGGGATGGAAGGAAGGGTGAACATTGTTATAACATTTTGGGATGGAAGGAAGGGTGAACATTGTTATAACGTTTTGGGATGGAAGGAAGGGTGAACATTGTTATAATGTTTTGGGATGGAAGGAAGGGTGAACATTGTTATAATGTTTTGGGATGGAAGGAAGGTTGAACATTGTTATAATGTTTTGGGATGAAAGGAAGGGTGAACATTGTTATAATGTTTTGGGATGAAAGGAAGGGTGAACATTGTTATAATGTTTTGGGATGGAAGGAAAGGTGAACATTGTTATAATGTTTTGGGATGAAAGGAAGGGTGAACATTGTTATAATGTTTTGGGATGGAAGGAAGGGTGAACATTGTTATAATGTTTTGGGATGGAAGGAAGGGTGAACATTGTTATAATGTTTTGGGATGAAAGGAAGGGTGAACATTGTTATAATGTTTTGGGATGGAAGGAAGGGTGAACATTGTTATAATGTTTTGGGATGAAAGGAAGGGTGAACATTGTTATAATGTTTTGGGATGAAAAGAAGGGTGAACATTGTTATAATGTTTTGGGATGGAAGGAAGGGTGAACATTGTTATAATGTTTTGGGATGGAAGGAAGGGTGAACATTGTTATAATGTTTTGGGATGGAAAGAAGGGTGAACATTGTTATAATGTTTTGGGATGGAAGGAAGGGTGAACATTGTTATAATGTTTTGGGATGAAAGAAAGGGTGAACATTGTTATAATGTTTTGGGATGGAAGGAAGGGTGAACATTGTTATAATGTTTTGGGATGAAAGGAAGGGTGAACATTGTTATAATGTTTTGGGATGGAAGGAAGGGTGAACATTGTTATAATGTTTTGGGATGGAAGGAAGGTTGAACATTGTTATAATGTTTTGGGATGAAAGGAAGGGTGAACATTGTTATAATGTTTTGGGATGGAAGGAAGGGTGAACATTGTTATAATGTTTTGGGATGGAAGGAAGGGTGAACATTGTTATAATGTTTTGGGATGGAAGGAAGGGTGAACATTGTTATAATGTTTTGGGATGGAAGGAAGGGTGAACATTGTTATAATGTTTTGGGATGAAAGGAAGGGTGAACATTGTTATAATGTTTTAGGATGGAAGGAAGGGTGAACATTGTTATAATGTTTTGGGATGGAAGGAAGGGTGAACATTGTTATAATGTTTTGGGATGGAAGGAAGGGTGAACATTGTTATAATGTTTTGGGATGGAAGGAAGGGTGAACATTGTTATAATGTTTTGGGATGAAAGGAAGGTTGAACATTGTTATAATGTTTTGGAATGTTGAAAATACTCAAATGGAGAAATCATGGAAAAAATCAGTTAATTATATATGCATTAAGTTCTGACTATCTATGTCCCAGACAAATGATCATCTTATCAACTTCTCTATAAAATGTGCTAGAAAACCGCAGCAGTAACTGTGGTCTATAAAAACAAGATACAAACATTGCAATTAAAACTTAAGACTCCACTTATATTTACAAAAACACTGCTTATTTAGCGTTTTCATCCCTTTGCTTAGTGAATCTTCTTTAGAATCATTTGAAAATGTCTAGCTAAGCAAAAGGGTGACAGTGCAGTATGTGGAGTCTGGGTTTTAGGTGCATGTTTGTTTTCATCTTGTTGTGTTAATAAAAGTGTATATCTGTCAATGAAGAGAGGATTTTCTTGTTATAAATACCTGTACCTATTATTACTAAGTCATCCATTTTACCTGTTTTCACTACAAGAACATTAATGTCATTGCAAAAATTATGCAAAGCAAATATTCTATCAATCTAAGATTGGAAAATTTATTTCTATTAGACCACAGTAAGAACTTGTAGATTTCATTTTCACATGTATTTTTGACAGGTTTGGTGGTGTTATGTATTGGGGCAAACATTCTAGTTATAGTCAGAGAATAACAGGACGTTAACACTCAGGTTTATTATATAAAAAGTACCAAAAATCCTTCTTTAAAAACACTCAGTTTAGTATTGTTTAGCTTCGGAGAAAACACGATGAAAATACAGACTTCATTACTGACAGGAAATGCTGAATGGTACTCAAGTACTGCCTGTAATGGTTCCAATTTTTGTATCCCTTCTATATCTGTGCCTAAGACTCATAGATACACCTGCTGAACTTCCTTCAATGATGTTGTTTATTAGCGTTTTTCTGAAGAAGTATGTTTATTTTATTTTATTTTTTACTTGAAAACCTAGGGAAATGTTTTGCTATATTTTGAGCACAATATGAATAATTGGATGAGAAAGGTTAAACACAATTTTTGATCTATACTGGAAAAATCTGATTCAGGTGAGATGAAGTATATGTCTTGTTAGGTGGTATTCCTGTGTTAGATGTTGGTGCTCTGTCACAGTAGGTATGTATAAGTTAGGAGTCTGTTGGAAGCTGAAGCCCCCACCCAGAAAATGCTTTGTTTTCTCATGGGTTGTAGAGCAAAAGGGTTTTGATTAAAATGGTTCAAAGGTGTGTACTGGGCTAATGGCCCTGGAGCCTTTACAAGCCTAGCCCAAAACAAATTGCCCAGGCACTGTGCCACCTGATGTTAGTTCACAGTGCCCATATCCAGTAGGACAACTGGAATGATCCTTGGAGTGACCTTTCTGTTACCCATCCACTTGTCAAGATTTCTCTTGAAGAGGGCCAGTGAGGTGCTTTGCTTGACATGAATAGGGAGCTTATTCCAGAGTATGGGCAGTCTTTGGGAGATGAACCTGTCCCTACAGCATGTTCTGTTAATTGTGGTACTGTGGTTGTGGTCTCTGGAGTGTGTGGTGTGGGGGATTGGGATTTCTTTAGGTGTAGCATTTCAAGTAGGTCTGGGTTGGACATGGCTTTGTAAGTCAAGCAGAGATCACCTCTAAGTAGATGATAAGAGACTGAGAAAAGCTGACATTTCTTGAGTCTGTCCATGTAGGACATGTGTTTAAGGCCTAGGATCCTTTTTATGAGGTATTTTTGTGGCCTCTCCAGCTGTTGTAGGTGTCTGGTCAGGTACATGCCAAATGGGGCATTATATTCGATGATTGGTCTAATGAGGGATGAGTAGAGAGGGATGATGACCTCTTTCTTTCTGGATGCAAAACCTTTGGTTATAAGATGTGCCACGTAGAAGGACTTTTTGACCACAGTGGCAATGTGGTGGTTGAAGGTGAGGTGGCTGTCGACCTGGGTGCCCAAATCTCTTATGGCCCCTTCAGTGTTCAGTGGGCTCCCATCAACATGGTAATTCGTGGGAGCTGAGTTTTTTCCAAAGGGGATGATATAGTATTTTTTGGTGTTAAGCTACAGGCCATGGTTCTGACACCAGTCACTGGTCTCAGAGAGGCCCTTTTGTAGGATGCCTGCATCACTTGAGGAGTTTATAATGACTCCTAGCTTGCAGTCATCAGTGAACTTGATCAGCCAGAGTCCTTCTGTGTTGGCCTGGACTTCTGAGAAGTAGATGCCAAACAGGAGAGGGCCCAAGATCAAGCCCTGTGGGACTCCACTCATGACTGATCGACAGTCTGATTTTCACTCTGTGGGTCTTTCTCTCTGTGGGTCCTGTCTGTGAGCCAATTTGTAACCCGCCTAGTGATGTAAGGATTGATGCCTAGTTTGGTGAGTTTATCAATGATACCTGAGTGGGGAATGGTATCAAAGGCCTTGGCCAGGTCAAGGTAGGCTGTATGCACTGTCTTACCCTCATCTACAGCCTTGGTGACTGCCTCGAATAAGTCAACCAGGTTCAGCAGGCAGGATCTCCCCTGGACAAAACCAAACTGTGTGGGGTCAAGAGTTTGGAGATTGCCTATACCTTTGTTAAGCAAGTCCATGATGATGTGCTCCATAGCTTTGCATACCAGACTCGTCAGGCTAATGGGGCAATAGTTCCCAGGGTCTGTAGCTGTTCCTCTTTTATGGAGCGGGATGACTGTAGCAGTGCACCCTTCATTAGGGGCATAGCCTGAGGTAAGGCTGTGATTGAACAGGGCACACAGATGTGGTGCTAGTTCATTTTGTAGCTCATGTAGAATGCAGCCAGGGATATTACCAGGTCCCATGGATGCTGTATTCTTAGCTTTGGACAATGCAGCTTTTACCTGTGCCACAGAAATGGTGGGTACCAGGCTTTCTTCTGGTATTGTGATAGGGCCCTTGGTGGGGTGGTTGACGTTGGCACTGAATCTGTCAGCCAGTATGTTGGCTATATCTGTTGGCTCAGTATAGGAGGAACCATTGTGCAATAACTCAGAGCAAATCTGGGCATTGCCTTTGAGGTTTTTGATATAGCTATAGAAGGCTTTGTGGTTGTTTTTGGTGTCAGATACAATTCTGCCTTCATAGCTGGCTTTAGAGGATTTGATAAGGGATCTCAGCTTTTTGTTGAGACTGATAAGGGAGGTTTTTCAGTCTTGTGACTTCAGTTCTTTTCTGCAACAGTTTTTTCCTTCCGTGGTAGAGTTTATTGATGGTTGGGGACCACCCGATTGGCTTCCTTTTCTTTGGAGGAAAGTGTCTTAGTTCTATTTGGTATGGCAAGGTCCATGCATTTGTGTACATGCTTGTACAGTGCATTGGTGTATGATTCAGCAGTCATGCAGCTATTTTCCATTGGCATGGGTGCTGAGAAGTTAGCCACCTCTGTTTTTAGGACCCCAAAGTTGGCTTTAGAGAAGTTTTTCAGGGTGGTCACCTTAGCGGGGGATGTAGGTGAGATGGAGATTTCCACGGTGATCAGTTTGTGGTCAGATTTAACCAGGGAGGAATTGAGTATAGGTGTGGAGCAATGGTCTCCCATGTTGGTGATAACCAGGTTGAGGATGTTGCTTCCTGTAGTGAGGGTCAGAATGAGCTGGACCAGGGCATTGGAATTGATAATTTCCAGAAAATGTGGGGCCTGTACATTGTTACTTGGATAGTTTTCCCAGTTGATGGAAGGGTAGTTGATGTCACCCAGTATGAGAGTATTGGGTTGGACCTGGATAGATTCCAGGGTGCTTAGGAAGTTGAAAAAGACAACAAATACTATAACTAATCAGAAAATACTCAAGGCAAAGTTCAACAAAGGTACAGCCACAGTTTATCCACAGTTTATCCACAAAGAATCAATGACGACAGGTTAATACAATCAAGGTAAGCACTTTCGTCCAAACCAAATGAAAGAACTTCATCAGACAATTACAAACCATGAAAAGCCAGTATAAATAATTCAAACAAAATGACATCACTTCCCCAATGACAATTTAAAGACATATTCTCCCATTAACACTGCATATACATTGCTATTAAGTGAATAAATGCATTTTCACTACCTTTCATACATATTTTAAAACAAGTCACATATAATAACACAAATACTGTACTTTAAAAAGTTTTTTAACATAAAAGTTATCTTTCTAAAGCTTTTAAATGTAAAATACATTTCAGAGAACACTGGTCATTGAGGCCAGGGCTGGCAAAGGCATTCACTTTGAGCTGCCAATAAAGCTCCCTCTCCTCCAAACGGAGGGGCCATGGACCACCTCTGATGTTCTTGCTAACATTATCAATTATTAAATAGTTGAAAGAGTGCCCATGGTTCACAGAGACAAGTTTAGCCAAAGCGTTCTTGATGTTAGCTTTCCCAATATTATATTGGTGTTCATAAACTCTCTGTTTAAAGACTCTCTCCGTTTTCCCAATATAGAACACTGGGCAGTATTTGCATAAGGCAACATACACAATACCACAACTTTCACAATTGTATTTACCTCTAATCTGGTATGTTACATTATTCAGAGTGAAGGAATTAGCAACCAACATAAATTTACAGAAATTGTATCTGCCACATTTTGTCATTCCTGCTTTTAGTGGGTACTATCTAGTGTTATTTTCAAACATGTTATTTAGGTTGTTCCCTCTTTTAAAAATTAACCCAGGGTTAACACTATTTTTTTGTTGGATGAAAGGGTCATCCAACAAGATCCTCCAGTTTTTCATTAAGATGTCTCGTACAGACCCAGAATCCATAGAGAAAGTGGTAATAAATTTAAAAGTATAATTATTACCAATCTCATTTAACATACATCTATCTGGTTCACTAACAATAACATCAGTCTGACCATTAGCTGACAACTCATTCAAGGGTAATTCCATTATTAATTCCACTGTTTTATTCAATAAAGGCTTGAACCAACCACTAACTCTTTTTCCATAGACTTCATTTATAAGGACATCTATTAATGTTAGGGGATAGCATCTCTTCAAAAAAAATATTTTTAAGTGTCTCACATTCGGACACAAATTCAGTCTAGTGTGGTCATCCTAGCTGCTCATACAAGTTGGCCCTTTATTACAGCTTTTTTCTGATGAAATGCATGGGAACTATTAAAATGTAATAGTGTATTATAGTATATGGGCTTTCTAAAGATTTTAGCTATATATCCCCCATTTATAAGATCCTTTGATAGTTCAACATCTAGGTAGGAGATATTCTCAACCCTAAATTCAAAAGTAAATTTCAGGAATGATGTAAATCCAGTGATGGTATTGACAAAGTTTTCTGCATCACCTAAGTACCCCTGGAAAATAATGAATATGTCATCCAAAAATCTTTTCTACCTTCTTAAACCAGGTCTCCATTACAGCACAGATGTCGACATTCTCCATTTTGAGGAGAGCTTCAAGCAAGTGCATCTTGAGATTTAGACTATTGAGCAGCATGACCTTCAGACTGCATTTGTTTGTAGTTGTTATGGTGGAATTTTGGCCTTTGGAACACTGCCTAAAAAAGGCACTATAGGGGTGGAAAGAGCCTTAGCCAAGATGCAGGCCATCTCTGGCAAAGCATCGAGGTCTGTCGATCATGTCATCCCAGGTAGACAGATACTGGATCCCCTTAGATGTTTGGAAATCCTTAAGACAGGGCATTACAATAGTCTAGCTTTGAAGAGATCAAGGCATGAACAACCAAGAGGTCAACCTAATGCTTAAGGTGCTTAATCCTGGAGATATTTTACAAATGGAAACCAGATAGCTTTATATTGGAAGACACAGAGTGTCAATTAACAATCCAGGTCTGCACATAGATTGTGCGCCTTATCAGCAAACTCAAGCTTATTACCACAGTAATGGATAAATCTGGGGAATAAAGGAGCAGAAGATTCCCTCAGGGGTACACAAACAACCATGGCCTAAATTTTAGGGTGCTGTGTTATAACTGATAAACCAAGAATGTATGATCTGAAGGTTGTTAGCAAGAGAAAACACATTTCCATGCCATCCTATTAAAAGGAGAAATTGTGTATCATTTGCATAACTGTGGTATGCTAAGTCCGATTTCTTATAATGTGCCTGCAGCACTTCATATGCAAGGGAGTAGAAGAAAAAGGTATTAATTCCAGAAGAAACCTGCATATAGACAACGAGGTAAGAAGTAAACCACACTAATGCTGTAGTACAGTTACTGTAGTAAAATTATAATACTAAATTAAAATAACATGGTGAATGGTACCAAAGTCTGCACAGAGATCCAGGTGGTCCAGTACTGAATAGTACCACTGGTATCACACCATTAAAACATTATTGATTATGCAAACAACAGCAGTCATCCTAGGGATATGAGTACAAAATCCAGACTGAACTGGATCCATAAGGTGTTTTCAGTGGAATTTCCTTAAAAAGGAAGGTTAGAGATTGGGCAATATTTGCTAAAATGTAGGGATCTAGAGATTTTTTGGGGCGATGGGGTAAAAATGCCCTCCTTTTTAAGGTGGATGGAAAAATCCTGAACCTCAAAGAAGAAAATCTGAAATATCACTGGACCAAAATCATGAAGACTAGCCAGAACTAGTCTTGAACAAGGATCCAGCTTGCAGGGCATTGGTCATATACTGGAGATAATAGTAACAAACCTATCGTAACTGGGAATATCAAACACCATGCAAGGAACAGAGAGTGGAGGAACTGGAGCTGCAATAACGTCCATGAGTTCATATGTGGTAGAGCAGATCTGGCAGCAGCAACCCTTAAAGTGAAAACAATCAGCAGCAGGTTCATGTTGTGAAGCAGCTAAGGCTCTTATGGTGGTGAGACAAGCTGGGCTGCACAAACAAGCCAAACATGGTTGTTTGGTTAGTTGCTGTGTCAGTCTGACTGTATAGAAAAGCTTTCTTCTTTTCAGTAATCTCAACATATAGCATCAGGTTTGACTAAAGTGAAGTTTGTCAACAAACCCATATGATTCCGGTGATGCTCCAACCTGTGACCATTACACTGTGTGAGACAAATATGGCTGAACCAAGACTAGTGATTAGTAGTAGAAACAGGCCAAACATAACTGTGGATGATAAGGTCAAATGCTGAGGTTAAAGACTTGTTATAGTCAGTGATCATGGTGATGAAAGAACCAGCGGCATCCTATGGGAGGAACTGGAGAAGTATAAAAGAGAAATATCAGGAATGATACGAGTAATCAAGAGAGTCCACTTTCAGTTCAAGATGTGGGAAACTGCCATGCAGGACCTCTAGGCTCAAGCTGACGAGGATGTGATTCGACCAACAGCCAAGTTTTATCATCAAATTTGTTGTCTTCACATCTGAAAGGGAAATTAAGTCCAGTGTATATTTCTAGCTACGAATTGCAGAAGTTGCAACCTGAGCAAACCCAAAGCTTTTCATAATACAACTGAATTATTTGGGAAGTGTTACCAGCACATCTGTCCTGATACCGAAATCACCAAGCACATCTAGGTGCTGGTAACACAAAAAATAGTTGACAGAGAAGTCAGTGAATTTGTATAGAAAAGTTCTTGTACAACCTGGTGAATAGGTTAGGAAGAACTTACAATTTTCTCCTTCAGCAAGGACATTTTTAAAGTAGTTGGTCTTCCTGGAGGCAACCTGTGTCAGCCACCGGCTGGGGTAACTGCAGACAGCAACCATACCCCTGCCCCTACTAGGGTTCTCTTAGTTCTCTTATCACCAAGAACAGTGTTGAAATGGTTGAAGTCAACTGTGGGCCAAAGTTCTTATCAAGCTAAGTCTCAAAGATAGAAGTCACATCTGCATTATGCAACAGATCTGAGATAATCCCACACTTGTTGCAAATATACCTTCCATAAGCGTAAAATGCGCAAAGAAGGGACTCATGAGGATAGGTCCCATTAATTTGTTGTTGATGACAAAAATGGCACTGGGTACTTCTTAGAAGCAAGAACTCTTGTTTCCCCACAGAAAAGTAGAGGAGTGTACATAGGATTATCCATCAATGCCATCCAACTCCACTTCAATATAATCTAATTTGATTCCAGTATCTGGGGTTACCTGGTGTCACTAGGACAACTTACCACCCCTTTTGTGGAGCCAAACTGTTTTGCATAAGACTTTGTAAATATATCTTTAATCTGTTGTGTCTGAGAATAAATTTTAGAATCTGCACACAGTTTATCAATTTGTGTATCTTTACTCCTTCCACATCTTATGTATCTATAAAAAGGTTTCCTATTATGCTAAATATCTTTATATAAACTTTCTTCAAAATTTTCTTGATCTTGTCTAACATATGCTTAATCTGTTTGTCCAGCTCGTTTATTTCAGTTTTCAAAGTTGTAGTTCGACCTCTCTTCCATTTCTTATATTTTTTGTCTCTCATCTTAATCAGGTATCTTGTTCTTATGGAAATATACCTCCTCCTGATGTTGCATGCCTAGATCCTGATCTTAAACATTTTTTTGACTTTTTGCACTCAAACAATTACTCTTTCAAAACTTTCCACATTTCATCTGCAGTATTTTCCACTGAACACCTCACTCAAGATAGTTTTATATAGTAACTGTTTTGCTTCCCTATAATCTGTAATTAACCTTCTGTGCATTGGCTTAGATTTCATTTTGGCAGAATTATCTAGCAACAAATTAACCTTTATGACCCCATGATCACTGCACATCGATGGTGGTAAAACTTGACTTGAAGTTACAGTAATTTCTTTGGGAACACAAACAATATCTAGTATATTCCGCCCCCGGTAGGTTTTTTTACAATCTAAAGCATTTGTTGTTCCTGAATATACTCTGTGAATAATTTCTTTGCTAACATTGTTGAATCAATATTATTCCAGCCTGTTTCTGGTAAATTTAAGTCCCCAGCTAATATTATTCTTCCCTCCTGTTTCATGCAAGAAATGTATGAATTCCTTTAGGTCATCTGCACTTGACTTTGGTGGTCTGTACACTCCAACAATTGTTATATGTTCCAGGGTTGTCCTTATTGTCACAGTTACACAGTCTATAGTATTGGTATTATCACTAAACATGTAATAATCACAAGTCTCATATTTATCTTTAATCCCAATCATAACACCTCTACCTGATTTTTTTGTTAAAATGTCTGTTACAGTAAAAACATTTATACTCTGACAGAACTGGTTTCCAGTCATTGTTCTTTAACCATGTTTCATAAAATATAACAACATCAATCTTGTGGGAACGTAGCAAATTTTCTAATAAAAAACTTTATTATCAATGCTCCTAGCATTAACAACCATCAGAGATGCATCAAATGTTGCTATCTGTGAACTGTTACATTTTTGACCTGGCAAAGATCCTGGCTAGTGTTTGTCAAATATTGCAAAATATCTGCTGCAAAAATTCTCTTCCCTGATCTAGACAAATGCACACCATCCTGTCTGAACACGTGTGCCCAAAAGAAGGCTTGGATGCTCTACACGTTTCCATTTTTTAAAACAGGACATTTTTTCCATGTAGGTGTTTATCCAAAAAATATTTTCATTCACAGTGACCTGACTATCCTTTCTATAGGTGACTTGTGAAAAATATGTCCTAACACCAGTACAAGCTATACTATCTAGGAGGGCTGTCAGTTCCCAACTAACAGTCAAGAGAATCTGTTGGTGACATCATTTGTACCAACATGAATAAAAACAGATCCATACTTCCTTACATTAAAGCATTCCAAGGCTTGTTTCACATCTTCTATTTCTGCTCCTGGCAAGCATAACACTATTCGATGTTCATTATTATCTCTGCAAATATAAGTATCAGTTCCTCTAATAACTGAATCTCCAATTACAAGAATATCTTGGCTGACCATCACTGAAGAATCTTCAGCTTCTAATACAGTCATTTCTGCTCTATCAATTGTTACGACGGATAGATCTTCATCACTATTAGTCTTATTAATTCCACTGTTTTCAATGCATATTAAATTCTCATCCAGCTGGCATTGTAAATCCACAGCTTGAGCCATGTAGTCAACATCTGTCTTTCTTTTCTTTTTTCTTACAGTAATGTTCTTCAATCCTTCCACGTTCAGTTTTGATTTCTTCCTTTTCACCTGCCCCTTGCCTTTTTTTTCTACCTTTTCCATTGGAAAGGTGATGCCTTTTTCTGTAGACTGAGGGTTTTCTGTTAGACAGATAGCTTCATTCCCAGTCACCAGTGTGTTACATAACAAAGCAGAATGCTTTTTACTACGTATTCTCTTTCCTTTACAGTCATTAGTCAGTTTCTTCTTCTTCCTTGTTATTTGTTGAGAACTTCTTCCTTTGCAGTTAGAACAACAATGACATGGATAGGTTGCTTGCCTGCTGGACAGTATCTTTATAGGTACTTTATGTTTAAAAAATAGCATTTGCTTAAGACTGAGACTGTTCTTAAAGGCAAAATTTGGTCTATTTCCAACATTCTCTTTAATCATCCCATCCGATGTAAGGATCTTCCAGTTAGTTTCATTGATGTCACATACATACTTAATATGACTTGTGTAAGTCAGGACAACATGACTGACTTGCTCCATCTGTGGTTTATTTTTCATCTGTTCAAAACTCATTTGGGGGTGGGTGTCATTCCAATACAAGCAGGTTCTCCCTTTTTGCTCATGTACGACCCTAACCTTCTGTTCTGCCTTAACAATCTATTTCTTATCATAGCCTCTATGTTGTAATAATGTCCCCATTCTTAATACTTCTTCACAAAAATCATCTTCTCTAGTACTTAATCTGGAGACTCTGAGCAGCTGTGCTTCAAGTATACTAGAGTAAATATGCTGGGGATGCTTACTTTATCTTACCAAGTAAGTTTTCTTCCAAGTTTCCTTACGATACAATTATGTATCAATCTTACCACAGTTATTCTGAAGGGTCATCACATCCAAGAAAGGTAGCGTCTCATAGGAAGAATGCATGCTGAATCTTAAAAACTCAGTAGTCCCTTCTAAGAATCTATGAAAGCTGGCAAGTTCTTCATCATTTCCTTCTCATAACATATATATGTCATCAACAAAACACTGATAAAACTTCACATGCTGCAAGTATGGATTGTTATTAAACACAAAATCATGTTCCCAGTTCGCCATTACAAGATTAGCATAGCTACTGGTGCATGGGGTGCCCATACCTACACCCCATTGCTGCCAATACAAATTACCTTCAAAGATTATCACATTGTGTTCAAGCACTAGACGTAACAAAGCACATATTACATTGACTTGATTGATACTAATATCAACTTCTCTTCTTAGGAATTCTCTAATAGTATTTAACCCAAAGTCATTCGGGACAGCCGTGAAAAGGCTAACAGCAACCATAGTCACTAGCAAAAGCCTATTCATATTTTGTTTTTGATTAATAAAGGCATTAAGAGAAGATAGAAAATGTTTGGTATCTTTGATGATCCCCGGTGCTTTAACCAGAAAACCATTCAACTGGTGCACAATATAAATAGAAGCTGGCTGTGTAGTCCATCCATTGCTTGCCACAGTAGGATGCATAGGTGGATCATTCTCATTTTTATGCAACTTAGGCAGACCATTTAGTATCGGGATGGCCGGATGCTGGACTACTAAATAGTCAAAAATGTCTTTCATAATAGATCTCTGCATGAGCAGCTCGTGCAGAGTATCATTCAATGATTTCTTTAGTTGTAGCAGGCTCTTACTTGTAATGGGCTTATAAGTGTCCTCATCACTCAGTAGCTCTCTCATTTTCATCACATAAAATGGCCTGTTCATTAGAACAGTGGCTCCACCTTTATCTATAGGTCTTATAATTAAATCATTCATCATCAAATCTTTCAAGGCTTGTCTCTCAGCGCTGGTTATGTTATGAAACTGGTGCCTTGGCCTTAATAAACATTGCCTAGTATCTTGTTCACATACTTTTAGAAAGGTACCATTGAACTATTCTGTGGAATAAAATCACTAGGCTTTTTGAATATATTAGCACAGTGTTGCGAACTGCTGCCAAAAATACTCTTTAACAAATATCTCTTCCAAACATCTTAAGCTGGACGATAACATCACATAAATTTGAACGATTTGCTGGAACATAACTTAGGCCTTGATTTAAGAGAGACAAGTGGGCATCTGTCAGCCTAATATCAGATACATTCACAACTAAGTTATTCATGTTGTCTAATTGGCATTCTTCACTTGTTGTTATATTGACAATTTTCTCCCTCTGCTCTGGAAGTGAGGGCCTCATTTGTCCTTGTACTCTTTCATCTGTAGGGGATATTCCAGAAAAAACTGGCATCTGTACATAAGTGCTTTTAGATCTAACACCTAGCGAGACACTCAGGTCTCCCATTTGAGCATTTACATGCGCAGATACTGTTGCCTGTTGTGGTGACTTAGACTGAGTACATCTTCCCATTATTTTTAACTTCTTATGGGAAGATACTAAATGTAGTGAAGAAGACTCATTACTCTCATTACACATTGAATTATACTTAACCAGGGACTTTACAGCTTCCTGCTGTATGGTGTCAACCTGAACACCATCCCTTTTTGTATGTCTATTCTCAGTATTGTGAGGCCAAGCAAAGACACACCCTTTCATAAAATCAACATAAGCTCTATTAAGTTTTAAATTTTCTGTTGTTCAAGCCTTGTATCAAAACGTGATATCCTTAAATACATTTCATCAAGCTTAGCAACATAATTTTCTCTTTGTTGCTTTTCTTTTATTAAGCTAAGTTCACGTTCTTTAGGTCGAAACAAGTCAATTAAAAGTTTAATGTAATTAAAGCTTACCTCCATGTTAAGTAGTTGCACTTCTTTAATAAATCCGGATATGTCCAACCATACATGGCATTAATAACACTCTCAACCCCCTTGAAAAAATCTTGTAATGTAAACAGACTTCCAGATGGAAGCGTTGTCACTGCAAAAGCTTAAGTTCAAGGAAATTGTTCACTAATTCCCTCATTGTCTTCATAAATATAAAGTAATCCTCATCTGGTTCCTGTACTGAAACATTCATGCCATTAAAGTTCAAACATAGTAATGGATTCTGCTGCTGAAAAATAGAGCTCTTATCTGTTTTTTTTTTTGCTCTTAAATTTGTTTTAGGACAGAAATCCAGTTCAAGAGATAATTGTTCAACCCCTTCCGCCATGCGAGTCTGTTCCTTACAAACAGGCAAAAAGGTCAAAACAAGCAAACAAACAGGCACTGCACCACAAAGTAATAGGATAAAACCAGAATCAGTGCTGTTACAACAAGGCAGGCCATAAAACACTGCTTAACTTGAATAAAAACTTTAATAAAATAGTAAGACTTAAAAAACTTTGAATAAACATATAGATAAGCTCTTTCAGGTATAAGATTACCCTTCATCAGATCTGTTAAACTAATCAGGCAAGGAACATATCCATGTCATTGTTGTTCTAACTGCAAATATATATCTAAAGAACAAGATTTCAAACACCCATTTATTAATTATATGTTTATACCAAAGCTGTTTGCTGAATGTACTACTAAAAGTTTGGTGTACTTGGCTACATGTGACAGCTGTACATGTTTATATGTAGGCAAGACTGTGAGACAGTTTAAAGAAAGGATATCTAAGCATATCAGTGATATTCATCTGAAAGATCTTAAAAATCCCTTGGTGAAAAGTGCATGAATCAAATGGGCACAAGTTCTTTTTTACAGTATTACAAGTGGTATCTGAACAACAGAGAGGTGGTGATTGTAATAATCACTTGGAACTTGCAGTAATGAAATGGATCGGAAGGTTCCAAGCACCAAGATATCCTGGTTTAAACTCATATTTTCCATTGAAACCTGCCCTTAGGGGGTGGAAGCTGAAGTATTAATGTTGATTGGCTGAAAGTATTTTTTTTTTATTTTGACATCACTGATTAGTTTAACATATCTGATTAAGGGTAATCTAGCACTTGAAAGTGCTTATCTACCAGTGCTATACGTTTCTTGAAAGTTTTTTAAATCTTGCTATTTTATTAAAGTTTTTATTCGAGTTAAAATAGTGTTTTATGGACTGCCTTGTTGTAACAGCACTGATTTTGGTTTTCTCGTATTACTTTGTGGTGCAGTGCTGTTCTTTGGTGGCTGTACCTTTTTGTTTGCTTATATATATATATATATATATATATATATATATATATATATATATATATGTATAAAATTACTTTCCTCCCTATTTTTTTCCCTCTCACTCTGTATGGATATGTATATGTGTATATACAGTGGATATAAATAGTGTACACACCCCTGTTAAAATGCTAGGTTTTTGTGGTATAAAACAGTGAGACAGCAATAAATCTTTTCAAAACTTTGCCCACCTTTAATGTAACCTATGACCTGTACAATTCAATTGAAAAACAAACAAATCTGTTAAGGAAAAAAAATACAAAAAATAAACGTACAATAAGCTGATTGCATAAGTGTGCACACCCCCTATATTTGCAACTACATTTATGCATTTTCCACATTTCCTGCCTTCTCATCTGGTCCTTCACCTTATATTCTTTCTTTTGTTTTTGTGGCACATTCAGTTGCTGCCTGATTTTTTCTACTTCTGGTTTGATTTCCATTCCTGCTTGACGCCGATATGCTTCTGCTAGATTAAATAGAGACATCATCTTAGATTTATTCTCTTCATACTTAAAAACTTTCTCTAGTTTTGGGTCTTATGAGGTCAGCAGATATGTGTGGAGTCCCATGATTGCAGATCTGTACATGTAATCAGTTTCAAGGAGGCCCATCACTCCTTTGAAATGGGGAATATATAATCTTGGTATGCACTTATTTTTATAAATCACTAGGTGAGCATGAAGCATCCTTCTTGTTTTCCTGACTAATCTATCCAAACAGGTTTACTTTCATTTAGTTGGGAGTCCGTTGTATGACACACCAAAGTGCGAAAGTACAACTGCAAGATTTGGGAATGTCGAATTCCATTATTGTGAATTCAAATGAATGAATGTCAATGTGCATTCTCTCATTTGAAGTTCGCATTCCGGGTGCAGATTGCACTGTAGTGGGGATCGAGACATGTACCCTTTCCTGCAGTGCGATCTTGGAGTTAGGCTTGCCCCCCTGCATAACGATGTTTGAAGACATTAGGAAATGTCTTCTAAGTGTCAGTGTTGTGCTGCAGTTCGAAAATGGTTGAATTGGATCTTCCACTATACCATTTTTGACATTTTAATTCATACACATTCTCAAATTAGCTAAAATAAGTCACATAATAGTGCGATCACATATTAAACTTTCAACTAAATGAAGGTAAACCATTCAACATGTTTTGGGGCCAGTCAATCATTCCAAAACTGTAAGTTAGGACAGGAAGAGCAAATTGGTTTATGGCTTGGATTTTGCTCATAGATGTCAGTGCTGTTTTTAATCCTTCTAAAGTATTCCTTGCAAAGTTTTATTCACATCTGTTCATGTTTTCTTGTTGCTCATTCAGCATTTCCCAAATATGTATACACTCCCTCTTGCTCAAGTTCCTTTATATCACATTCTTGCCCCATACTGAAGTTTTCCTAGTGCTGCAGTTTTCCTGCTTTAAAGGTTGCTTTTGCACTTTTGTCAAAACCAAATGACATTCTTATATCATCTGAAAAAGTTTTGACAACTTGCACTTGTGCTTTCAGTTCCTTGTCTGATGAGCTACACAGTTTTAAATCATCGACAAAGGGAAGATGAGAAGTCTTTACACTTTGTTGTTTTCCAGGAGCCAAATTCTACCCATGGCCTAAGCTGTTAAGTAGACAACTTAATGGGTTAAGGGCAAGGCAGAATAGCAGCGGTGACAGAGAGTCACCCTGGAATATCCTCCTTTGAATTTTTATCCCTGGGATAATAATAATTTGTCCTTTATCAGAGCTTAATTGCAAAGTGGTCTACCACTGTTTCATGGTTACTGTAATGTAGTCGATCAGTATAGGGTGTATCTTATACATTTTTAAGCACTCTTATATCCATGAATGTGGGATACTATCAAATGCTTTTTTGTAGCAAATCCATGCCATACTTAGAATCTTCCCCTTTTTACAGTTCTCTACTATGACTTAATTTAACAACAAATGATCCTTTGTTCCATATGACTTTCTTTTATTGCCCTCTTGTTCTACTACCATAATTTGTTTTTCTTCTAAATGACTATAAACTCTGTCTGCATCAATTCCCATACATAATTTATATGTCATTGGAAGGCAAGTTATTGGCCTATATTTTTAGGGTAGCTTGCAGGTTCACTCTTAAGTAGAAGCATTGTTTTACCTGTTGTTAGCCAGGTTGGTCTCTGTTTGGGGTGTGCATATAAATAGTTCTTACTAATGGCTAAATCTTCATGCAAATATGTTAATACTTTTAGCCAAAAGTTAGGTACTGCATCTGGGTCTGCAGTTTTCTAATTAGAGGCTTTTCTTAACTTTGTTTCAATCTTTCTGGCTGTTACTTCACCCCATTTCATATCCTGTACCTTTAAACTTTTTATTCTTTCTTTCACTTCTTCTATTCATTTAGCATGTTTGTTATGTTCCACAGGATCTTCATAGATACTTCTCCAACATGTATTTATTTCTTCTTTTTTGGTGGTCTTTCAATTCCTTTTACCTTGTTTCACAATTGTCTATAAACTTTTTTGAGTCATCAATGAATTGCTTATTTTGTACTTTTCTTTTATATTTTTCTGCGTATCTTCTGTTTCCACCCATGCTTGATATTTAGTTTATTTGTGATACTGCATGATAGATCCTGATCTGTTCTAATACTGAGCATTGCTTTTACCACTTCTGTCTTTCTTAATATTTTGTTGATCTGTTCCCTCTTCTATATTCCTCTAAGAGTGACACGTCTTGTCTTAATTGCTTTATAGTTTTCTCTATTTGATACTTCCATGATGGTATTCAATTTCTCCCCTTCCTTTCCCTCACTTCCCTGTGTTCTTGGGGTAGAACTTTATCTGTTATTAATTTAGCAGCACAGTAATATATCCTGTTTGCTTCTGTTATATCCCATGGGTCCCTATGTACAATCCTAATTACTGTGTTTGTTTGTTTTATCAAACTTCTGACTTTTTGAGTTTTATTGACCTTCTGCATTGTATTTCTTTCATTGATCTTAATATGTCTGTCTATGTCTATTAAATCAGGCAACTCTTCTCTTAACTCATTTTCTTCTAAACTTGAGGGCACATTTTTTGTTTTCCATTTCCTGCGGGCATTCTTTAGAAAGTTCTATAGCATCTTCCTGAGGCACATTCTCTTCAGTTTCACCCTGTGGTATCCGTTGCTCTATCATATGAAAACTCACAGGCCTATCACCCCTCAGCACTGGCTGCATGAGAGTTTCCACAGATTCCTGTTCCTTCCCTTGCTGTCCAGCTTCAAGTGAACGTTTATACTGATTTCCTGTGGAAGGCTCCAAAATATCTTCATATGGCACCTGACCAATTGCTTCCCATTCCACTGGTTTCACCTTAATTTGGATATCCATTCCTCTATCCTGTTGTGGTACTTTATGAATTAGATTTTCTACAGTGAATCCGTCACTTTGCAGGTACTCCATAACCTCAGTTTCTATTTCTTTCTCCATTACTAATCTCCATTTCTACTTTTCCTCTTTGTCTTCTTATTTTTTGTATTGTTAAGTTTTCCATGTCCAGATTCCTTTGCCACTCTGCAACACTTCCAATATCCACCTAAGATCCTCCATTCCACACCTTCTATGACATCAGCCCACAGCTGTATAATAACTCTGCCTGCCTGCTTGTTTCCTTTAAACAGCTACAAATATACTATCCTAATTCCCCTGCATTCAGATATTGTAAACTGATTAACAAACCAAGACATCTTGTATTACACTCCAACACAAAAATTAAACTCCGTGCTGACATCCATCCTAACCCAGGTCCCAATAAGACCCCCTCACCCTGGCCAAATTCAACCTCTCCACACACCCCATCATTCTCTACTCACTCCCACTCACACTGACATCGCTACCCCCCTTTTCCAAAAACCTCCAATCCTGAACTGCTATTCATCAATTTCAATATATGTAGCATAATAAACAAAGCTGGTGAATTCTAATCTGCCTTAGCCATCTACTTCCCTGACATAGCATTGATAACCAAAACCTGGTTAAAGCCCCACATCAAAGACAATGAGATTACCCCAACTGGACATAACATCATTAGGCTAGACAGACTTAATAAAAGAGGTGATGGAGTTGCTGTAATATTTAAAGACAACCTTAAAGTTGAACAACTACACTGCTCTCCACCTGACCTACCAAACTCTGAAATTCTAACCACAAGTCTTGAAATAAACACAAACAAAGCAATAATTATCATAGCTTCTTACCTCCCTCCAGACAACAACCTTCCGGTCATAATCTGCTTTCATGGGCTTCCATCATTTTCAACCAAAAAACTGTTATTCTTAGTGAATTTAACCTTTTTTTGGCAGTCCTGCACATCCACACATCCATTCAACTTTCTCAATGCATGCAACTTCACCCAGACCATAAATTGTCCAACACGCATTGACAAACATACCAATAGACAGTCTACATTACACTGGATATTGACCACCAAACCAAAACTATTTTACATATCCGGCTGCCTTCCAGACTCTCTCAGTGATCATTCGCCTACCTTTCTATACAGAAAATATGTACATACACAAAACAAAATCTCATACAAATACATCCGTAGCAAGAAACATTTCTCCCGACAACTTTTAACCTCATACTCCAACAATGTGATTGGACCTCACTTAAAAACCTTCAGCTAGACCTAGCAGTACAATTCTTGAACAATACCTTCCTTAAAGTATTTAAAACAAAAACAAAAGGCAGAAAGGTAAAATCACACAAACAATTTAATGTGAGCGCTTTCGTACAAAAATTCATATGTACTTCTTCAGACATTATTACCCAGCTATCCATGCCTTAAAAAGACTACATAATTAAGCCAATTTAAACAAATAAGTCATCAAATTAATTAATCCTAAACAGGACATTATTTAAAGAAACATACTCAACTCCCATTCAATGAATTGTAAAAAATGTAAATACAAACATTAAAATTCAAAATGAATTCATCCCACTCAAAGCTTAAAATGAACTTTGACTATTTTCTATAAATACCTATATATGTGTTTTTCACATATTCTAAAAGTTTTAAAAACTTTTTTTAAAATGTATATATATTTTTTAACCATATTTCATCTGTCTAATGCCTTTAATTTAAAAGGCATTTAATGGAGCAAGCTTCATTTAATCCAGGATAAATATATGCATTAGTCTGCAATTGTCACATTAATTCACATTCCTCAGGTTTAAGCTGCCATGGGCCACCCCGAAGATTTTTGCATATTTGATCCACAGCAATGAATTGGAAACTATGAGACTGGAATTCAGCTATGTGCCTAGCCAAGGCGTTAGTACTGATGTTCTTAGAAATATTATAAAGATGTTCATATATACGTTGTTTAAATGCACACTCAGTTTTACCTAAGTAAAAAGCTGAGCATTGATGGCAAGTAGCCAGATAAACTATGCCTTCGCTGTCACAAGTAAAATGACCTTTAATAAGATATTTAGTCCCACGGATGAATACAGATGTTGCCGTCTGGACATGCTTGCAATAATTACAACGTCCACATTTGAACATTCCTTGGGCATGTCTGTATGTAACCTTAGGGGATTCAAATAACATTTTTAAATTCGGGCCATGCTTGTAAGTTACCAAAGGCTTTGCCCCTAAGAGATTCATGATCGTGTGATCCTCTAATATGAGGTCCCAGTTATTAACTAAAATGTTCCTAAATTCACTTGCCTTACTGGAATATTGAGTTGAAAAACTAATAATATAATTTTTCCTACCATTTTCATGTATGCTTCCATCATTAATCAATAAAGTTGGTGAGCCTACAGGTTCCCCCTCTGGAACATGCCCTCTTGACATAATGGGTTTAAAATGCCCTACCTCTCTCTTTAATTTAACCTCACCGATAAGATGGTCAATAAGGGAAACTGGATACCCACGGTTTGTGAACATAATTTTCAAATTTTGACATTCCCTCAAGAATGCATCATTATTAGAAATCATTCTCGAAGCCCTTACTAATTGACCTTTAACCACAGCTCTCTTTTGGTGGTACGGATGATTACTTTGGAAATGTAAGAAGGAATTACAATATGTAGATTTTCTATAAATATATGTTGTAAACCTATTAAACATTACATCCTTACAGAGGTTGATGTCCAAAAAAGTAATACTCTGACAGTTAAACTGGAAAGTAAATTCCAAAAAATTCGTAGAAGTTGTCATGGTCTCAACCAAATGGTCTGCAATACTTACGTCACCTTTTAGGATAAAGAACATATCGTCCTGGTACCTAGTGTACCAAGCAACTTTTTCTTTGAAGGTTGAATTTTGAAATAAAAATGTCCTCTCTCAAAAGGCCATGACTGCATTGGCAAAACTGCCACCACACGGGGAGCCCATAGCAACCTATGAGTTTTGAAGAAAGTACTCCCCTTTAAACATAAAGAAATTATTACTTAAAACAATTTCTAATAATGCAATAATGAGATCATCCTCTTTTCCTTCAACTTGCTTGAACAGAAGGAATTCCCTTACCCAATCCAAACCAAGGTCCTGTGGAATGACTGTATACAAGTCTTTAATATCTACAGTCAAAAAAATTATAAGATGGGTCAAATGGTAATTTATTCAAGTTTTCTAAAAAGGCCCAGGAATCTCGACAAATTTGTGATTCCGACTGTAAAGGTAATTTAAGCTTGGAATCTACCCACTTAGCACAGGCATATGTAATGGATTTGCGTCCATCTATTATGGGCCAAAAAGGGGGGTTACTTAAACTTTTATGTAATTTTGGTGTACCAAAAATAACTGGTATCAAGGGGGCTTGCATACTTAAATACTGATACACATCAATAGAAATAGAGGCTTCCATAAACAGGTCACTTAAAATGTTCTAATGCGTTGGTATGCTTGATTAAGTTGATTTAAAGAAACCCTTTCATAATTAGGACTAAACAACATGGAGTGCATTCTTCTATTGTATTCAACATCATCCATGAAGATGATGCCACCTCCCTAATCAGGGTGCATCACTCGAACATGTTGCACTTTTACATAAGCAATAAAGTCCCTTTCTACTTTTGTAATGTTATAACTTTGGCTTAGATAGCTTTGATTATTACTGGCACCTCTGAGAATACGCTGTATTAATAATTGTACACTGCTGGACATGGTAATTTCAAGCTTGTACAACCTATAGTTTCTTGTCTAGCATCAGTTTGTGTAGTATGTACTGTTTTTGTACCATTATTTTTTTCTAGTCTATATTTAAGTCAGTACCTGAATTTGTGCTTGTTTTTAATGTTGTTGTGTCTTTCGGCTTTTCCCGGTTAGAGGTCGCCACAGCGGAACTCCGGTCCGGTAATGATTGGCAGTAGATTTTTACATGCCGAGTTGCCGACCCTGACGCACAACCTTCAATGAAGGTACGCCCATTCACGCATGTCTCAACACAGAAGACGCTCTAGCTGAGAATCGAACAGGACAAAATCTTACTGTGAGGCGACAACGCTACCGCAGCACCACCACTGCAGTTGTGCTTGTTTTTAATATCATATGTAAATAATGTACTGTTTTCTGGAGAGTTTTCTCCCTGGGACTCAGCTGAAAATGGCCCCCTGGCCCAGTTGATCTATTTCCCGGTTAACAAATGTAATAAATAAATTAATAAATAAATAAATAAAATATGAACCTGTACACTGAAATTCTGATAGGTGTGGCTGCATTCGGTGTTGTTTACTGACTGCTGCATAAGGTTCAATTGCCTTCTGTGGAGAATTGTAAGAATACCAAACCAATTTGAAAGCATAAATGTCAGTTAGATTGGTTATGCCTGCACTTACTCAGTCAAGACTGGTAAATGATAGCTGGTCTCAGGTATTTTCAACAACTTTTTTTCTGCAAGTGTCATTTCAAAATAGTTTTTGATCATATTAAAGAGACATCCCTGCTATGACAAGTATTCAGGATGC